>NW_010395927.1:4518-10248 GCF_000710305.1 Buceros rhinoceros silvestris
GCTTTGGGTTTCGTCTGTTTCTTCCTTCCCCACCCTGCAGCCTCCACACTGCTGGAGTCTTCTGCTTTGCCTCTACCCCCAGATCTACGTTTGAGCCCCCGGCACCCAAACACACCAACCTTCCTCCAAACTCCAGCACGAGCCTCCCTGAGCCCCTCACCTCCATTTCCCACCATGCCCTGGGTGACAGGGTGTCCCCAGCTCCACCCAGGCATCCCAACTAGAGCAATGCCAGGGGGGTCACAAATTCGGGATGCCCGTAGAAAGCTGTATACGGCGTAGGCAGTTTTTTAGCCTGTTCACTTTCAGCCTTAACAATTCTTCCTCTCGGAGAAATGGCTAATGAGCCATAGGGATCCAATTAGATTTCTCCAGTCAGCCCTTCACCTCACTCCATGCTGTTTAAAACCACAAAAAAAAAAAAAAAAAAAAAAAGGATACACTTTATGAGCAGAGCCAAAGTATGTAAATGTTTATAAAAAGTGATGCTTACATTAATCTTAAGTAAACTGTAAGAACTTATAAACCGTAAAGGCTTAATACTTTCTGGACACCATGCTGGTGTGGAAACAATTAGATCAGTGTCTGTGTCTCCTTAATGAGTTCATGGCTCCGGCAGAAATATCTGCCTTTGCCAGGAGAGGCAGAAACCAAGCTGCACCGATGGGTGAGTATGCCGCGGGGTGGGAGCCATGCTCCCCCCTCTGCAGACCCTTTGCAGGGTGCAGATGAGCTCCCGGGGTGCCTCAGCAGGTTTTGGGTTTGCTCCCTACGCTGGGTGCTTCACCCAACACCCACGTGGATCCCCGGAGCCACCCGGCTTTGTTATTAAGCACAGCAGTGAGCTGAGGTTTTACACCATGTTTCTGTAGGATCAGGGATGCTAATGAAGTCCAGATGCTTCCCGGCATAAAATATCTCAATGTGGGTGGAAAGACCCCAGGAAACCCCAGGGTGGGAGATGAACAGGGCCGCCAAGGAGGGGAGAAGCAACAAGATGCTGTTGGAAGCATCAAAGCAGTGCTGATGCTCACCTGGGCGGGGATGAGACACCGTGGGGTGACAGATGCCACCAGCGAGGATCTTGTTGTGTCCCCCCCAGTGCTGGCAGACCCCACGCCCTGGCCGTAGCTGCAGCAGCACTGCCGAGCCCCACGTGGCCCTGCCGAGCAGATTTTGCTTAGCTGCCTGGGCTATATTTAGCTGCCTGTAAAAGGGGTTAGCGAGCAGCGCTGGAGACAGTGGCACAGCTAAGAATGTCAACGTAAGAGCAGCCAGGGATAAAAAAAGCCCAACCGGGCACTGGGAGCTTTGCACAAATCCCTCGCACTGCTGGAGGTGTAGGCAGGAAGCAGCCGCATCCCCCCTGGATGGTAGCACCGGGTGACAGCTACTTGCTGTCCACCCAGATGGTGATTTGGGGCTTTTTGGGCTGGTTTGCAGCATCCTGGGGTTTGGCAGGACAGCAAAGGTTTGCTGGGGGAGAATGGGGGAAAATCTGGTGGGTTTGGTTAAATACCAAGAATTTTGGGACAGACATCCCCCTCCGTGGGCAGGGGACACTGGCAGGCAGGAGGCACAACCTACTTGCCAAGCCAGGAGGTGCTTGTGAGGCTCCCTGCAACCCCATCCAGGCATCTGGAAGTTACTGGAGCATGAACAATAGGTTAGAGCTTTTTTTTTTTTTTTTTCCCAGGAAGACAATTTTGGGGATGCTTACTTTCTGCTTGGTTAACTCAAACACACCTTTCTTCCAAGGGCTTGCCTCTCCGCGCTGGTCTGATCTCTTAAAGCAAAAACTGCGCAAATTCCACCACGTCCCAGCTCTGCCCAAACAGAGCTCTGCTCCTGTTCTGCCCTGAACTTGCCTGGGCTCACCTCTGCCTGGCAAATCAAGCTGCTGCCCTGGACCACTGGAGTGAAGCCGATAACGGAGTCAGTACATAGCAAAGGTGGTTTCCAGAACCAGCTATTTTGCCCCAGAAATAATTTGCATGTTCTGCTCGTCCAGTGGGGCTGGCGAGGAATATTTCGATGGCTGGGCCCCAAGAGAGGCACTTGGATGGGGACCTTGTTTTGCTGGCAGGACTGCAGCTCATGATGGACTGGCAGCAGGATGAGCCCCAAGCTGTGGCTGCATCTGCCTAAGTGACCCACCACACCTTTGGGTCAGGAAAGAGCTTCTGCCACACACACACACACACAAAATCATTATTTTGATTGAATTTTCCCATTCTGTAAAGAATGGCAAAGTTGCAGATGAGTCGCAAGGACCTGCACAACTCAAGACAGGTGTTCGAGCTGCCTTGACCTCCAGAAATGCCGAAAGCAGCTCATGTGCTGTCCCGCATTGTGGAAGGGATGCACTGGGCTGTGCGCACACCCGAGTGTTGTTTGAGTGTGTGGCACAGGCAGGGGGGAAGATCTCCACCACCCCTGTCACATCACGCTGGGGGAGAGCTGGTGCTGCATCACCAACATGCCCTGCGAAGGACGGTACACAAGCCTGGATCCAGATGGCTGGATCTGCACCCGGAGCAACGAGGACACCCAGAAAGGGCATTGCTATCTGCTGTGACCTTAACATCTCCTGCCGAGGCAGAGCTGTCCAGACTTTGGGCTTGTCGTGACGCTCCGCCCTGCCTGGTGACAAATTGCCTCCCTGGGAGGTGTTTGCTGTCATTTTCCCTCTTGTTTTAAATCCTCCAGGCAATGAGATGCTCTTGCTGCCTTTGGCCTCTGAGATCTCACGGGCAGGATGGTTTTCCCAGGGGCTGAGCATGTTTTCTGCAGATCCATCTTGCAGGAGCCACCTCCATCGCTTCAGGGCTGGTACCCTCCATGCAGGGATGGGCCTGAGGCCGTGACCCCGCCCAGGCTCGTGGAAAGTCCCTGTCCCCAGCCAGGAAACAACCTGCAGGTCCCCAAACCCTGTGACCCATGTCCCAAAATAGCCCCTTAATGGAGGGACTGACGCAGCCCAGGGGCAAGCTCAGCTCAGGAATAACCTTTCCTCCACATCACCTACATACCCAGCCAGAAATCAGAGGCTTAACTGGGCTGGAAATTAGGAAGATGCATCTAAGAGAGGAACAGCAAAGTGCTGCTCTCCTTTGGAGATGACTTTAGGTCAGAGCCCGCAGTGCTGGGCAGGCAGGTGGAAAGCAGCCCTGCTCCTCCCCTGGCTTCAGCCCTGGGCCAGGGGACGCTGCCCCAGCCCAAGGGGCTGCCCCAGCCCTACGGCAGCTCCAGGCTCAATGTCTTTTAATGACCTTCCCGTGCAAGTGGGATAAAGCAGCTCAGCAGCAGCAGCGGATGGAGAACAGACACTCCTGAGCCCCTGTCCTTCCTATTCTGGACCCATTTTGGGGGAAAAAACAGGATTTAAAGCAGGTGGCAGAGCAGAGAGCAGTCTGACCCTGTCCTTGCTGGCTTCACCTCCCTGACAGATGAAGCAGGAGCTCTCCCAGTGCCTGGTAGGGCATGGACAGAATATTTTAGCTTCCCCATTAGCGGGGATGCTCACCCTGCTGGGAACAGTCTGGGAAGGGGATCCCAATGTCTGCAAAGCCTGAGAGCGGGCAGAGGAAGAGCAGAACAACCTTTGCACCTTCTTAGTGCAGCACCAAGCACTGCAGCACAGTCTGGTACCAACATGGAACAGGTACTGCCTGAGAAGGGGAGGATTTTCCCACCCTGCTGCCATGCCACCGGCCTTTCACATTGCTGGGGCTTGTGCCCAAGTTCTGTGAACTCCAGCCGGCAGTTTGTGCTCCTGATGCTTACTGTGTCCTGGATGCAGGCAGGTTGGAGAGGTAATCTGGTCCCAGCAAGGCACTGGCTGAACACGGAGGGACTCACACACCTCGTGTGTGCCTCAGTTTACCCTGCTCCCCCAGCCCAACCACCCCCAAAGGTCACACCGGCAGAGGGAAGCACTCAGCCTGGCTAGAAATGGGAACTGCACTGTAGCTCTCCCAGGGCAGAGCATCCCCTGGGGGCACCCAGGAGCTGGAGGAAGGGAGACCAAGCCCAGGGTACTCCAGCAAGACCCTCCCCAACCCCTATGGGCTTCCCTCCTCTCCCTTCCAGTCGCCCCAACATCTCCTCCCTAGCTCCCACACATCTCCCAGCGCAGAAGGATGGCAGCCGTCCCTCTCGCCCGCGACAGCCAGTGTCACATCCGATCAGGTGCCAGGCAGGATAAACATCGCCGAAGCTCGGCCTGAGACTGCTCCGGAGAGGAGAGACAGTCAAGGAGAAAACGGAGCGTGAGGAGCTAAAAATAGCAGCTGGCAAAGGCTCCCCTCCCCGCCGGCCGCGCGGGAGCTGCCAGTCTCCCGTCACCACGCGTGAGCGAGCAGGAGGATGAACGTCCCTCCCGCTGGCTGCCGGGGCCAGGGAGCTGCTGGGGTATGGGGGTACTGGTGACAAGGACCAGGCTGAGGCCAGCCAAGGGCTGGGGAGCGACAAATCCCCAGCCCCTTTGAGTGATGAATCCTCAGCCCCTTTGGTGGCTCTTGTCTTTCTACAACCCCAGCAAGGCGAGGCACGTCCAGATTCTCCTTGCTGGTCGCTGCAGGGGTCAGGAGGGCATCCCCCTTCCTGAGGCAGCAGCCTCTGCTGGGCCCGGCTGAACCATCAGCTTCTCCCCATGAGCCCTGGGCGGTGCTGAGCTACCCTGGGTGGTGCTGAGTTCCCTAGGGGAAGGGGTGGGATGGGCACCTTGCTCGGGGTGCTAAGCGTCACCCCTGAGTGTCAGCAGCTCAGCCAGAGGCAGGGATCTGGGGACATGCCCCCAGCCCTGCTCCTTCAGGAACAGCATCCCAGGGCAGGACTAGGGGAGCAAGGGCTCCATTGCCCGGGTGCTCCCTGCTTCCCCAGCCTGGGGACATTGTCTCCAGAGCCAGGAGGGGACATTGTGGAGACTCCCACCCAAATGGTGCTGTTTCCCAGCTGCAGATGCAGGCGGGAGCACCAACAGCAGCCCAGGGAGGTGGGATAGGTGTGAGGTGTGAAGATTTGAGGTGCTTTTCCTGCACGCTTGGGGCAGCTCTGCTCATTGCTGCCTCTCCCCTCCTTCCCTCCCTCTTCTGAAGGTGCAGGTGCGGAACCCCCATTGCACACACTTGGCTTTGGCTGCCGAGGTGGCAGCATCTGCTCCTCGCCCAGGCTCTGCTCAACGTTGTTCTGCAGTGAGGACAGTCCTTGTGTGGGGCAAAACATGGGGTGACACAATCAGGTGGATTTACCAGGGTCTCCCACCTGCACCCCCTCCCCCCCGGACACCACACACTTCGAGAGTACAGCCACATATTTTTAAAATTTTTTTCCCAAAGATTGTTGAGCCTGACAGTTCTTTGATGCTGAAATAAATGTGCAGGAAGGGGGTGTGGGCTGGGGCGGAGGTGTCCCAGAGGGCGCACAGAGCCTTCCTGGAGCCGTGGGGCTCCTTTCCCCGGGGCTGCAGCCAGGGACCCCAATTCAGAAGAAATTTGGGGGTTTATCCGAGTAGGCTGGCCGAGCTCCCGGCCTGAGCAGGGCTTCTGGCCACGGAGGGCTACTAGCCCCCCTGCCGGGCTGGGAGGTCCTCGCAGTGCATCGCAGGGCTATGTCGTCTGGAGCCTTGGCGGAGCCGGGGGCTGGGGGTCACAGCTCGCTCCCCCGATGTCTCAGCGCGGGGGGACACGGGGGACATGCGGGGCACAGCCCCCAAGGGGGCGGTGCCGG
>NW_010395928.1:0-21137 GCF_000710305.1 Buceros rhinoceros silvestris
AAGGAGGGGAAACCAACCACAAAACCCTTTCAGCAACAGAATGCTATTTATAAGAGCTATACTATTTTTAGAAGTTGAAAATAAGTAGGACAAAACAACCCTTTCTGTACGTTTTGTAAGGGATTTTTGAAAATGTATCTTAGAGCACTCTAACAAAAACTCCTATACAGGTGCCAACATGATGGGTTTTAATAATGAAACAAAAGGCTAAATCAACTAATTTCTTACAGTGCAAAATAGAAAACTTGCTAGTAGTTTATTATGAGGAGCTTTACATCTTTTACTTCTTTTAACATAAGTTGCTGAGCTATTTTAACAACCTACCTCACAGTCTTTAAGGAGTTTAGCTCCCAACCACAGATACAATTGTCCTACTAATTTGACGACTGACTTCAGAACACAACCTAGAATCATTAACACCTTGTCCTGGTTTGAGTTAGAACAGAACTCATTCTCTGTTCAGTGATTTTACTTTTTGGTCCAGTCTCTTCTCACTGACTGCACTGTCTGAAGTTAACGACGTATTTTCACAGACAGTGTCTGCTTCTAGAAGTGATAATGCCTGATGTTTACAGTCACTACCAGGAACTGGTGTGCAGAAAGGCTCTGGCTGATACTTGCTCCTGTCCAGACCAAGGTCACTGCTAAATCCTGTGTGCCACAGTGGGGGTGCACTAAGTGAAAGGCTGCACCTGTCGGGAGGAGCGGACAGGACAGGTGACCCTGAACTGACCAACAAGGTGTTCCATCCCATAGACATCATATTTGGTATAAAGTTGAGGGATCACAAGAGTCTCATTCTCTCGCTCCTCTTCTTCGATGGCCAGCATCCAAGGAGGTCCCTGTCTGTTCAGCTTTCAATCCCAATTCATGCATTCCTGAATCCAGTTCCAGAATCCAGCTCCTGCATCCATTTTCTGTTTGTTACTGAGCCCAGCCTGGGCATTCCTCTGAGCCTGCCCACAGCATCACTGGTGATGGTGACATGGTTGCCATCAGAAGGGGGTAGGTTCAGTATTGCTATTGGATATATTTGTATAGGTATCACTTTATTATTATTAATAATAATAAAGTTTTAGTTTTATTTTCCAATCCATATGTCTATCTCTCTCTATCTTCTCTCCAAAGGGGGAGAGAGGTAGGGGCAATAGTGTCTGCCATCCATCTAGTGGCCAGTTCAACCCTAACCCTTGACACACTTTGCTTCCTCATATTATTCTGTCTTTTTCTAAAGCAATATATACAGACAGGTAGTTGTGTGTGTGGCTGCCTAACAACCATATTTAAAATCTTTCATCACGTTGTTCATCTTAGCGTATTGTCATTACTTTGGATGGTTTGACAATATGCATGGTTTGACAATAGAAGATTCCATACTGTAAAGTATTCCTAATAGACATATATATGAAAGCAATTTCATTAGCCAGGAGATTTTTTTTTTGAAGTGTAAAATTCTTTCTTAGTACAGAGGAATATACATGATAAAGGACTTATCAGACAGAATTTGCATAAGGGAATCTAGATTTACTCCTCTACCATTTTCCTGCGTATAGCGGTAGAGCCTAGTGGACAAATAAGGCAAGTCAAGTAACATCTCCTTTTAAAGGCTACTGTAAAGCATAAATCCGTGTGCTTTAAAACACACATGCTCTTACAGCATATTTAAAAGAAGATTAAAGAGATTTTCTATGTTGTCTCTTAATTTTTTGTTGCAGAAATGCATATACACAATTTTGCTTTCAATTACCACTGAGGAATGTCATACAAATAGATTTTACAAGCTTAAATAGAACAATCTAAAGCCAAGGTACTGTACATTGTTTTGGTTCAAGGAGGGTAGGTAAAATGTGTCATTGACATTTCGTTAGGTTCAAGGACGACAAAGCTCTTTTTCATGATGGAAAGTACTAGGCTGATTTGTCCAGCACAAATAAAAACTGCAAGTTCAGCAAAGTCCTTCTTCAGCAAAGAGGAAGGAACATCATAAATGAAGAAAACACCCCAGTCAGCCATATGTGAGTTTGTGCTCAACCTCCTTCCATTCTCTTGCACAGACAGTATTAGCAGTTTCAGCCATATCCAATCGTAAACATCACCTGTTCTGTATATCAGTGACACAATGCAGCTGAGAACGTGGCTTAACTAATGAGGCTGGTCTCCATCAAAATGGATTATTTCTAATTTAATTAGATAGGGCTCAAAAAATACAGTCTGACATTTATACCCCAATACTTAAGTCTGCAAATGTCTGCTGATTCTCTAAGCAATGGAGCATCATAATTGTCAAAGTAGGTGATCATTTATATTGCTCAGACATGTCCTAGGACATCCAAGACATCCGCACAGGCTGGCAGATGTGGCACAGAGCCTGTAGGAGATCCATCTCTTTCTGAAGCCCCAGCAGGTTATCCCAGGGCACCTGCAATGTAACAGATGCTTATGCGTGCAGGCAACTTAGAATCACAGAATAATTTTCATTGGAAGAGGCCTTTAAGATCATCAAGTCCAACTGTTAACCTAGCACTGACAACTCCACCACTAAATCATGTCCTTCAAAACCAAACCTGTAAGTCTTAAACACGTCAGAGATGGTGACTCCACTACTTCCCTGGGCAGCCTGTTCCAGGGCTTTAAAACCCTTTTGGTGAAGAAATTTTTCCTAATATCCAGCTAATCCTCCCCATGTACAACCTGAGGCCATTTCCTTTCATCTTATTCCTTGTTACTTGGGAGAAGAGAGTGACCCCCATCTCACTACGGCCTCCTTTCAGGTAGTTGCAGAGAGTCATAAGGTCTCCTCTCAGCCTCCTTTTCTCCAGGCTAAACAACCCTAGTTACCTCAGCCACTCCTCATCACACTTGTGCTCCAGACCCTTCATCAGCTTTGTTGCCCTTCTCTGGACACGCTCCAGCACCTCAGTGTCCTCCTTGGAATGAGGGGCCCAAAACTGGACACAGTGTTCAAGGTACGGCCTCACTAGTGCTGAGAACAGGGAGACAATCACTTTCCTGCTCCTGCTGGCCACACTATTTCTGATACAAGCCAGGATGCTGTTGGCCTTCTTGGCCTCCTGGGCACACTGCTGGCTCCTATTTGGCTGGCTGTTGACCAACACCCTTGGGTACTTTTCCTCCAGGCAGCTTTCCAGCCACTCTTCCCCAAGCCTGTAGCATTGCAGGGGGTTGTTGTGACCCAAGTGCAGGACCCCAGCACTTTACCTTGTTGAACTTCATACAATTGGCCTTGGCCCATCAATCCAGCCTGTCCAGATCCCTCTGTAGAAACACCCTTAATCAATAATTTGATCAGGTCTATAGACAACAGAGGCAATAAAGCTAAAGAGCTACTCAGATCACAAGCCAGGGAAGGTCGGTTCAGCTGTGTAAGCCAGGTGTCTTTCTAAGCCAGCAGCTGAGGGCTAGGTGGGATCCCCTACCACATCTCCAAAAGCCCCAAGACTACGGTTAGACATCCAAATTGAGCCTTAGGTCTCACTTAGGCTGGTAAGAATCACTTTCTAGGTTCTTCTGGTTGCATTGAGCCAATGTCTATTAACTGTAGAGCCTATATACTTGCTATACGAGATATGCTTTCCTGTAGACAACACATTTAGATTTGATTTTGAGTTGAATCCCATCATTTAAAACTGGCAAGGAACAGATAGAGCAATCAAACTCTTCCAATGCCAGCAACTCACTATTGTTAAAACCTGAGAAAATAGATGGAATGGATCCAGATATTAAACTCAAAAAAGAAAGTAAATTTTAGTGTAAGGTATGAAGCTGGAACAAATGCATCTCAGGGGTTTGGATTAGATATAAATTTGGGGCAGAGTTACACAGCTGAGAAGTAGAACGTTTCCCCATACGCAGGCAAAAAACTTCTATTCCATTTTCTCCTCTGTGGGAGAGGATTTGGACCTACATTTTCTACAACTGGGATACTGTCCTAATAATCTAGCCATTACATGTGCTCTTCTTCCTCTTTCTTTCTAGAGTCACTGCTCTTTGTGTGGATACATTAAATGTTTACTGGTCCTAAGAGTAAGAGAATGATTACATTTAACAGTGCTTGGGGCACTCAGTTAGTAAGTGAAAGACCTCTGCTCCAGTTCCTGTGCTTTATCACATAGAAAATAGCTTTGAACTTAATTCAATAGACAGAAAGCAGAAACTTTT
Source organism: Buceros rhinoceros silvestris (assembly GCF_000710305.1). Lineage (NCBI taxonomy): Eukaryota > Metazoa > Chordata > Aves > Bucerotiformes > Bucerotidae > Buceros > Buceros rhinoceros. The sequence goes on from NW_010395928.1 coordinate 4,180, forward strand.
GGTTTGGTTTGATTTTTTTTTTTTTAATGGATATCAGATTTATAGATAACACAAATCAATTTGTTTGAAACTGCGCACAACACATTATGAATGCGACCTATTCATCCTTGCCTTGACCTGCTGTTTTTTCAAATGCATTTGGCTTAGCTCAGTTACCATGAAAAAGCAGTAGAAGCAAAATTAGCAGAAAACTCAAATAAAATTCTCTACCTGCTGCTGACAGCTGTGTGGTCAACAGGGAGTACTATATATTAGTGAGGTCTCCCATATAAAGGTTCAATTCACACATGGAGTGAAGTATAAAATACATTCGTATAAGTTCCTTTTAAGCCAGCAGTCTGGGATAAAAGATTTCTGAGAAAAACTAAAAAAAAGGAAACTAAAAGTAAGAAAGCACTATAAACAACCACATTCCATCATACCCACAAGATTTATTTATGATCGATCTGGCAACTCTGTGTCTTTTCAAGATAAGGTCCTACTCAAACTAATAGAAATGTTCATCTACTCAACATATTAATACCTAGAAAATGTAGTGAGCTCTTTTACTAGACCTATACAGTGTGACAAAACCATGGTAATTAGCTTGTAAAGTAAATTGAAAGAGACCTGGCTTTTGTGTACAAAGACCAGTATCTTAATTTAAGACATCACACGCTACATGATATGTTGCCCACAAACATGAGTTACTCTCACACAAGTAAGAGCCTTCCACTGTAAAACTGTCCTTCCAATTTCTATATTCAGCAGAAGCCAAGAGTAGTACATTTGTCCTTCAGAAGGAACTACTAAAAGATATTGATAAGCTATTGAAAAGCTTCAGAAGGAATTATTAGAAAGCACTGCAAAAGGGATGATTTCAGTGTCACCAAAAGCTTACTTAGTTCTTGTCTCTTTGTTCTACTGGTTGAACAATGAATATTCAGCATAGACATGCAACATGTAGGGTGAGTAAAGAGCAGATCAAATGCTGGGTGGAAATCCCAGGAACAGCTCTCAAATGAATAGCTCCTCAAGATTGACAAAGATGCACTCTACTATATTTGTAATAAACTTTTCCATCATTTACTTTGTCAGATACCAAAAGGAAATGAAGAAGGAAATACTGTGCAGCTCGTAGACTACTTGAAGGCAGATAGGAATTTTATATTTGTGGTTGGATGATGGGTGAATCTTTAGAAAAAGTATGACTGGTCATGGTTCTCAAAAATGGACAAGAAACATTTGCTACAATGAGGGATTCTATGCTACAAAAGTCCTGGGCTCTGCTACCAAGTCCCCTTAGGACTTAGGAGTAATTTTCCTGGACACTATTGGATTGTTCTTGGACTTTATTAGTTCCTGATGAACATTTACATATTGATGTATGATGCATTGAAGACATCAAGTGTCATTGCATAGCATTCTTGCAAATGAGATTGCTCGTTACCCTGATTTGTTGATGAAGGCTTGCAGCACAGTTTGTAAGGACTTTGTTCCCAGTTTTACCCTATTACTGTACAAGTCGTTTCTCTAATTGGAATCCTCTTTCTTTAATTTAACTTAATTGTAACAACAGTTGCTGCAATGATCTACAGAGATGTGTAAATTTAGGATAGAGATTACACTTCCAGCTTACTAGCAGAAAGTCCAGATGAAGTTTTTACTGTGGAAAAGGAAGAAAAATAAAGAAATCCAGCTTTTCAAATAGGAAAGAAACATTCAACATTTCAAGGTCAAGTGCCTATGTGGGAAGCCAGTGAAAGTTCTGCTTTTCATGCCACTTGGCCTCTTTTATGAAATTACTGCTTTGCATTTGCCCTCTCCTTTCGATGTCTTCCCCTCCATGTTTTGGCTGAAAGCAGAAAGTAGAGCAGCGGGTGAAAGCACACCTACACAGGGAAGAAAAGGTTAAAACATTTTCCGTGGTCAGAGGGGGTTGGGGATTGCACAGGGGAGAGAGAAATGTTTAATTTAAAATGCGGTGAATCCAAAACTGGTTGTGCCCACCTCTAGGCAAAACCAAAACAGAGTAGGCACATTAAGTTCAGTTCCACTGAAAACATAGACCAAGCACAAAATGAAAAAGAGCAACACAGGATGGTGAGGGCTTCGAGTGATGTGGAGAGAAAATTCCACAGGAAAGTATTAGTGTGAACATAAGCCAGCTGTGTTATTTAATGATGGGAGGCAGGTCCTCTGTGTGCTCAGCTTTTTATAGGTTTTCTTGTAACAGCCAAGCATTCCATTCAAGCAATATTCACAGTTTGCAGAGCCACTCGTAAGGCTGCATATTTTCAGCTAAAAGCCGTTAAAGCAATGCGGTTCTCACTTTGTAATAAGTATGGCTGTTCTTTGTTTCTTCTTTGCTTGCGCCGTACATCTCTCTTGCAGTTTCATATTCTTTTAATTTTGGTAGATTCTGATTAGCCACAAAACTTAAGAAGTATGGCTTAAACTGAGATTCAACTGATTTTGATACCTCAAATCCTCTTGACATTCAACAGGCCTGCAGAAACTCCTACAAGCATCGTCTTCGGAGTAAAAATACTGCCCAGCAGCCCACAGACACTGTCCAGACTCCATCCTCCTCTCTCTTCCATTTACAATACTTAGCATGTACAAAGACCAGAAACCAGACATGTCCCCCAGCTAGGATCACCTTCTCCAAAGAGAAATCACTGGCTCTGATGTCATTACTTTCAGTTTCCCTATCACCTTCCCTCTGCTGCCTGATAAAGGTTCAAGTGTAGGCTGATGATAAACACGTGAGAACATAGAGAAATCTCATAATCTGGGAATGTGGGCCTTCAGCTGTAGTGAATTAGTAGTGAGGAAACTTGCTTCAGTCATGATCTGTCTGCTCCCAGCAGCTGTGAGCCTGGGGTGCTACAGCCTCACTTTGTGGTGTTTAGGGAGACCTGTCCTAGTTTAAGCTCACCTATGAAACAGCACTGTTATATTCCCACACCAGGTGGATACCATGGTAATCATAGCCTGAGTAGAAAAACAAAAAAAAACCACTGTGCAGCTGCAAACCTGCTTTCTGTTACAGTTTCTTGTTTTCAGGTACGTGCATCTATGACAAACAGCTGCCCATGGGGTTGAGTTTTTCCAGGCAAAGACATTGTTCAGAAGGTAAGCAGTTATTTTCAAAACAAGGCACAAAAACATTGCAGAATTATTATCTGAGAGGTGAGAGGGGGTAAATAGCCCTTTCTCTCAATAAAACATTATCTGGTCTTCCTTTGACTAATTCTGTAGCTGAGCTGGCTGATGTTTGGTACTTAGTGTGTTTAGCTTATACAAACTTAAGCCCATAAACTGTACGTCAGGAAGACTAAGGTACACTTTGAAAAAAAAATATTTATGGACTGTATACTGGCAACAGCAAGAACATAGATACCAAGAGAAGAGCTCTGATAAAGCAGCAGGCATGGTACTCCGATAAGTATGCTCCTGGTGTAGCTACCCAGTCCATACCAGGACACAAAACAGCGACCGCGAGCGAGCATTTGGCAGTGCCTTACACCACCCAAGTCTAAGTCTGTGCATATTGTATTGGATCAGGATTGCAGCAAAACTGGTAGAAATCAATATGGATATGGAGCTACATCTCTGATAAAAGCCTGCAGAATGCTTTTAATTTCTTATATATGTGATACTACATGTGCCGTGATTCTTATATGAGTCCTCGGACACAAGTGGACATGCTGTTTGGCTCACACAGATGGCTTAAGTTAGGTCAGTCTGTGAAGTGCAGAGGTTAAGAGAGAGGCACCCCTCAGCTGGGTCACTCCCTGCCACAGAGTTGGCAACCCCCATCAAAATACCAGGCAGGCCCACCCAAGGGTGGAGAAAAGCTCGAGCACTCCAGGAGGATTTACACTGGTTGTTTTAAGGTACAGCCATAAGTACAGCACACAATATTTCTCCAATTGTTTTTACATAAAATGTCGAAATACCTTTGACAACACAGTGGTGAGAATGAAAAAAAAGGAACAGAAAATAAATATGGGCCCCAAAGAGCTTTCAGTAGCTGGGAGGCACATGGAAGGCAGCCCATTCAGCTCCCAGGTTTGAGAGGAATAGTTCAACCAGCATTCAGGACACAATTTTGTCTGCATGCTTGCATGTGGCATTATAACCTGACACATTATAACCTGCATTTTTTCTTTAATATCATGTAATCAACTTTCCACTCTGAAAGTTACAGGATGTTGCACGTGCACGGCAGTGAGGAAGTACAGCTATTCATGCATGAAGACTGGAGTGCATGCGTGCTGCACTGAAGTGTTGCTGAGGATCTGACAAGTTTAGGGGACTGTAACTGGCCTAATTAGGTACAATACCACCCCCATTCACCTCTCCTGTTTTTCTTTCTTTCCCAAGGAGACATCACCTCAGGGAAAGTTCTCTGACTAGTAAGTTCTCCCAACTTCAGAGATACAGAGATTGTATTTCCAACTGAAAGCCTGAGTTACTAGGGAGACTGGAACTGAAACTTGTTTCAGCCTGTAAATCACAGGACTATGAGCCATGGGCCAATCTCTGTTTTGGTTTGGTACAGCATGAAGAGATTCCTATCAAAGTGTCCCATATAAACATCCAAGAAAGATCACGTTTCTAACCCCACAGCAAGGAGCAGATGTAATTTTCCATGATTCATTTACGGGTTAAAAAAGTCAATAGAAGTGTTACAAAATGTTCAGTTCAATAATAACTACTCTCTATACATTAAGCAACTCTCTAAATATAAGATAACTTCTGGGAATGTCAACCAAAGACTGTGCAGACTGGTTGGTAAATTGCCCCTGTGACAAAAATAACAAGTGTGTTTGTTTGTTGAGCAAGGTCATTACAGTAGTTCAAAATTTGTGGTCGGCAGCTGTACACTGGATGTTGCTGAGTCTGCAACTGAGTGGCAATACAAATATCAACAGACTGGCCAAGCAGCGTAGAGTTGATTTTTGTAACTGAGCACTGCAGGATATGTTCAAGACTGATTTATTAGAAACTTCATCAACAGATGAGTTAGGTTTTCCCCATTAAGGCCTTTTGAAGTGCAAATGTGAACAAAATTACACCACATTGCAAAACCAATATGTTTTACCCAAAGCTTTGCATATGAATTTGATTTAAAAATGCACATGTCTGAACACATTCTTTGGAATGTTTGTTCGTTTTTTCCAGCTGGAGATACACTTAGGTCCAAGTACATCAATAGATAAAGTAGCTTCGCTGAAGTTTCTCCAGGGAAAAGATGTAATAATTCCAACTATTGAGAAAAACTGGTAATTAACATGAGATGAAGTGTCTTCGGCAGCAGCAAAGTACATTTCTGGCCTTCTGTTGTATCTGTATGAATAATAGCCATTGCTGAACTTTATTATTGCAAGAGTCATATGGAAAATGACCTTACTCTTCCAGAACAGTGTGTATTTAATGTGTATAGGAACAGACAGAAAGATCTCAAAAATGGGATTTGGGGGTGGTGAAGGAAATTGGCATCTTCTCATGGTTAGTTTCACGTGCAGAAAAAAAGAGAATCTGCTCAATTACTTTTTATGAACTATTCATCCAGACGTAGTTAAATAGGAGTAAAACTACCAAAAGTCTTACCTCTAACCAGGCATCATCACAGAACTATCTTTCTAACACCTCCACCCTTTGGTTCCTTGATCCTCTGGAAAAATCCATAAGATTTTTTAACAAGATGTAGAATTAAACAGTGTTTTCTCCATAATCTGGCTATAACTGTCTATAAAATTATTTAAAGTGAAACAACATATTTTAGAAAATGTCATTTCTGTTGTAATCTTTTGAAGTTTCTGTAGAATCCTGTTAGTTTCCATTCTATTTTGATTTTTCCGCAGAAGCATGCCCTATTTCTATAAAATATATGTTCATGGCATTCATTACCACAACATCACTGTCTCGCCCAAGCAGCAATCAAATGACTAATATCTTTCAGTTCCTCACTTCTCTAGCTTCCTGTTCCAGATTTCTTAACCACCAAAGCTTATTTTATTAGGTTCTCAAATGAACAGGTACCCCAATCAACGTTTTGGGCAAGTGAAAACCTAAATTCAGTTATGCCTTCCCACATGCTCTTCCACATAAACTGTTGAAGGCTTGAGAGGTGTCAGGGAGGGATGAAGTGCAGGCGAGAAGTGGGAGGGAGGCTTTGCATGCTGGTGATGGAGCTGGTAGGGGTGTCAGACCTATGCTCACAGCAGCGATGTACCATTGTCTATTCAGCTTGGATCATTTAGCTTACTAAGTAAAACTGCCAGACGAGATTTGTTGGTTTTTCTTCTGACAACATGTAGAGGATAGCTCTGTCCTCACTGAACCACAAATAGTACCACCCAAGGACAATGCCGAGGAAACATGATATGCAGGAAGAAAAAAACAGAATGTTTCAAGGATTTTAATGTGGGGCTGAGACAAGTTCCAGGAATATGAATTACCACTTAGATAAAAAGGGAACAGGAAAAAAAAAGAGACCGATGGTTGAAACAAAAATGCCATTCTAGCATTGTTACTAGTTTATGGGTTTGAGGTGGGGGTTTTCTGGGGTTTTGGGTTTTTTTTCTTTCTTTTTCCTTTTTAAAAGCTAAATATGAAAGTTCTCCTTCAAACAGTGAGCCATCTGGCCTTTACTGGATTTTAATGCAGATCCTGAAATCTGATCTGAATTCATATAGGCAATAGCGTTCTTTGAAGTTAGCAAGCACATAAACACAAAAGCTTTATCAGTAGGGCCATTCATACATCAGTAAGTGATTGTGGGGTAAATTCACCCAGCCACGGCCTCTCCCAGCACAAAAACCATTCCCAACAAAGCATCTAATTTTGAGGATGGGATTCCACTCCCTGAGCACACACTGTCTCCAGTTACTCATGTGATGGGTTGGGCACTAAATAGGAATAAGAGTGGGATTGACCCCGTGACCTCTAGGACAAGCTGTGGGGCTGCTACACAGGCGGCTGCAGCCTGAGTCACTCACTGATTATGTAGCAACAACAGTGTGCTGAAGCTATAGAAGGATCTAAAACCAAGGTTTTTGTCATGTTGTTCAATAGCTACACAGTGCCAAAGAGCCTGGCAGGGTCTGCTTCACAGGATGGTGCTGGTCAAACTGACCTCTGGTCTGTAATTTTAACCCTCTGCCTAGCACAACATAGCAACAGCCTCGTCTAGCTGGCTCTTCTGAAAGACCTTCTACCCCGAACTTCCTTCTTATTTATAGAAAATTAGCAGTTTCTATAAATAGTAACATAATTCAGAATGGCTGCATAATAGTATAGTGTAGTAAGAGCACTACGAAACAATATAGAATGTCAAAGGGTGTCCAGTTAATCTCTGGGACGTCCTACACCATCAGGAATACCTGCAGGTTTCCCCTAAGTCATCAGGATATTGTTAGGCAGTGGGACATCCCTCAGCTTCACTTGCCTCATCTTCCAGCTCCCATTTTGCCTGTCAGGATTGTCACCTGCCAGAGTCATTCTCAAATGAAGCAATTAGCTCAACACCCTCATTTCCATCCCCATCTCCATTGTCCAGCTATACCTCCACCTCTGGAGATGTCACCATGTAAGGAAGAGAGTCACAACTTCTTTAAACTGCAAAGCTGATTAGATATCCGCTGTCTGAGAACAATATTACCTATCATGGCCAGGCATGGCACAATTTACGTGAAATTGTGGCAGCTCCAGGATAACATCATGCTGGGTTTTCATACAGCTTTGTTTGTCTTTCTGTATAATGGCAATTCCCCAGCAATTACAATGTAAGTCTCTTAACATGTTAGGCGCTGTTATCTTTAGGTTTCTCCCGAAAAATTGTCAGCAGGTGATAATGTGTGATTCATTAGTGCTGTTCTGCAGCTTGACTGTTCCCATCTCAAATCACAGACTGATTCAGCATTCTTTTATGAGACACTTTATTATTTGGATAATATTTTCCAACTGTTTGGTGGGAAATAATAGGAACTAGTGGTTACTCGTCTAAAGTTGTGTTTCCCTCCAAATTACCTAAACTCAATTTCACGTCATACATGAACTTTTCCTGAAAGCTCTGTCTAGCTACCTAAAATTAGATATGCATGGCAACACCTCCTCTTAATAGCATCTCAAGAAACTGGGAACAGTTTAGGACAATGTCAATGTTCATTTTATCTCTAGCTAACAAACAAGTTGTTTTGGGTTTTTTTGTAATGGATCAACAGTTCCTTTGCCAACAAAAAGGCCCCTTTGCTTTATTTGGACTATATTTCTGTCATAGACAGCATATAAATAGTTTCCAGGCTTTCACTGTAATTTTCAAACTGATATAAAGTATATCGAGCCCTGCACATGGCTTTTTCCTATTGCTAAATCATTTTCATATGACACATTAACGTATTTTTCTGTCGCATGTTGGAAATTACAAGATGCACAAAAAACGAAAGTCATGCCTAGGATTAATATGCATCAAAAGAGCTGGCAATACACTGGCCTGAGAGGGTTTTTTAGGAAGAACTTTGTCTCACTGGCATCTCATATAACCATTTGTCTGAAACTTGAAGGGTTTTTTATAAGATTGACATGGTCAAAATACGTCAGGAGCTTCTCCAAGGCACTTCAGTACATTTATCTGCTGAAACCAAGTCTCTCTCAGGTTTGTATTCAGGTCACAGCTGAAAAAAACCCTATCTAACCCTGTAGAAGAGGCTTACCAAGACATTTTGGGAAAGACAATAGAGGCTTGTAGGTATTTTTAGCTAAAGTAGATCTCTTACCAAAACAAGTAAACAGAGACATTCTCACTTTTTTTTTTTTTTTTGGGAGCTTAATGGGTTTGGGTTTCTATGGCAATAGCTTTCAGAGCAATGCATCAATATTCTCCTTCGAGTTGTCCAGGAACAAGTTGTTCTTTTTATTATCATTCCTTATTGTCCCCTTTCTGCACAGTCTTGAACTTACACCTTCAGTTTCTTAAAACCCACCCACTGAACAACTGCTCCCCACCTTACCACAATAGTACTTTCAGGTCACTGATTTGGGCAAATGGATTAGGCATAAATGTTCCCACATTCTGCTCCAAAGAACTGTTGTGCCCCTTCCTGTCTGCTGAGGCAAGTATGAGGTGCTTAGCTACAGCTTCACAGTGACCCGCTTGTACTCTGTAGTATTAGTTTTTCTTCTAGGAACCTTATTTTTGCTACAGCAAGTGTACATTTTTGTTTGTCTAGGTTTAGTCCAGCTAACCTGGCTATTTCCAAAGCTACTTTTAATCTCTGTCATGCTCTTCCACTATTTTTTCTCTGATCAAAATCTCTCTTTAGAACATCAAGACTAGTTGCATTTTCTGCTGAAACAACTCAAGTGCTACCTAAGCCAACTCAAACAGGTGCTTGAGGAACCTGTGCCTCCCCAAAGGGATGATGAGTGTGAAAACTCTCTGCTCTGTTTCCCTCATGACACTTGCCAGCACCCTCCTGGTGCATCAAGCACATGAAGATATTTAGCATCAGTCATATTTTAAAATATTTTTCTTTGTGGGCAGAGGTAAAATGTCCACTTTCTTATATATTCATTTAAGTATTTGATTCTATAAATAAGCAACTGTTTCCATCTTCCCTTCCCCCACTTATCTCTTCATTGAAGATACATCCAGAAATTTCAGACACTGGTCAAGTACACACCAAATGGATAAATGCTTCTCCTTCTACTCTCTATTCCATCAAAAATACTTCATTGTAGAAGAACTGCCTTTATGGATTCTTAAAATTACTCTTACAAGATTGGAGCCTCCCTACACTGTCTTGCAAATTTACTTTCTTACAAAAGACACCTCTCACTTGTGAGCATACTCCTCGCGGGAACTTGACCTTGCCATTGATCATCGTTAAATAAAGTCTGCTCTGTTTGGAAGAAGTAATAGCAAATATTAGTTATGTTCTCTTCCCCACAAAGACTGGTTTGAGAGGGAGAAAGAGGTGAAGTCCAGACTGAAAGGCTCACAGATGCTTCTGAGCTATTGGCTGCAGCCAAGTATCAACCTCATTTTAGGTGAAGATCAAATGTGCAGCTGGCTGTTCCCTCCCTTCCTCATTGCCAGCACTCTGGTTTCACAGGAAGGCAACCTGGACGTGTTGGCTGAGCCAGTGTATCCCAGTGGTATTGCCCTAGGGGAGACAGACACTCTTGAATTAGAGCTACAAGAGCACTGAGGTATTGGCCATATGGCTCTCCTTCTCCCAAAGGACATGTCTTCCCCAAGCAACACGACTCCATTGCCATTCTCATGAGGTTCTGTGCCTGCAGGCCAGAGCCAGCCTTGAAGTACACTGAGCAAGGCAGGAGGGAGGGCTGTCTGCCAGCCCCGTAGCTCACAGCCTGGCAGCAGCAGCCTTTTGCCCACCTTTTCCACAGAAATACCTGGAACGCAAGACACTTCTACTGGCCTCTCTTTTTTACATTCACTGACATTACAGGGAGCCAAAACCCAAGCTGGGGATTTGCACAAAGTGAGCTAGAGGATTCTATGTGGGGATGCAAGATAGTCTAGGGTATTTCTGGCTTTTGACAGAAATAGGCTCAGCTGTTCTACAAATGCAGCCGATATTTCTCAGGTATTGCCCCTTTGGGCCATGGAATAAATCCTGACCTATGTTTGTGGGACAATCAGCATGAGAAGGGTCTCTCTGCAAGGCAAGGCTTCAGGACAGTACCATAACAACCACAGAATAGATAGCAATCACCGCGTGTTAAGGCATTTTCCTCACCGCTGCAAGACCGAGTGACGGTGAAAATCAATTGTTATAAGATTAGAAACAGGAGAGTTGCCCATGATGCTGACTGAGCTGTCGTTGTGCATGGGGTGGGGAGGAAGGAGCAGTCACAGCTCCTTTTTCCAGTTAGGCAGAGGACTTTGCATTCAGTGTGCCTCCCTGGTCATTTGTAAAAGCTTTGTGTAAACAGAACCAACAGTTTTTCTGATAACCTCCACCAAAAATTATTTCTTCCTTTTCTGCACTTGTTTTAAGGAAGCGTGCACTCCCCTGAGCAATTAATATTACCAAGAAATAAAAGCTGCTTATCAGGCATGTGAAACTTTCCAAAGAAATAAATACCCATCAAGCCCAGCCACAGCCCTGGCTGCTGGTGTATGACAGGATCCTTTTCTTCCGCCTTGAAAGCCGTTTATATTTGTGTGGATTTCCAAATGCAGGCTATGAACAATATTAGACAGTGTTAGTACAGAGTTTTCTTCTCAGAGATAGTTCAGAGTGGGTCTTAACATTGCAAGTGTATTTTTGCCGGTTACTGTGTTTCAGACCCTATGCAAAGACATGGCCAAACCTCAGTCACTCCAGTAGTTCCACAGAGAACACCATAAACAAAACATTTGCTGGACATGGCCCATAATGTCGGCAGAACACGCAGAAATGAAAGCAGATAACTACCACTACTTCATCTGCTTTGGCTTTCCCTCTGGTGGGTGTTTGTGGGGTGTGTGCATACATGCACCTTTGCATGTGTGGGTGGTTAGAGGCCCCTGTGAGCCAGGGGACGCAGCTGGTGGCTTTCACATGGGTCGCCAGGGTGTCCATTCCAGGAACAGCTGCCCAGTGCAGGAGAGCAGAAGAAGTCTGTGGGGCCCTGGCTTGGGCGCTCCTGCCCTGGGGCTGCACCCTGCCTGTGAATGGGGCCAGGCTCAGAGGGAGGTTTCTTATTCTGTAAACTCTGGGTTCTGTTTCCTGTTGCTCTTCAGCCAGTGGTGCCCAGGACAAGGACAGCCTCACAGAAGACAAGCCATGTGTAAACATTTACCAGCAATCAGTTCAGAGGTGAATTGACATCAGACACCTCAATTCCTTACCATGTATTATTATGGACTTAACACCATCAGTTCTTACTGATACATGTGACCAGAGTAGTACTCAACAGCCCAGCCTAAAACTGCCTGCCAAGGAAACTGTCTCAGCATTGCACTTGGGAAATGTTTATGTGTGGATTCCTGGGAACACAGGAACAGTGGTCCTTGCTCTGGCACCGGGCCCACCCACAGAGACCACCCAGGCCATGCAGGAGGGCTTGAAGGTAGCAATGTAACCCAGCAGAATGTGGAACTTGTTTCTTCCCTAGCAGAGATGAATACTAGACCCATGCCAAAATGGCTGGCTGTCTAGTTGGATTGTTGGAGTCATGCTCCTCTTATAAGTAATATTTTTTCTAGAAGGGGCATATGAGGTCACTCATACAACACTGACTAAATGCAAAGTCCTGTCATCATCTTTTCCTGGAAGATATTTGTCCCAATCCCTTTCCCAAGGATTCGGAGCTGAGGGATAAGGAAGAGCAAAGTAAGTCAGTCATGCCATTAAACAATGCAAATCCATTAGGTGGTAAAGACTGTGAGGAAAACCTGGCAACAGCAACAAGACCTTCTAAACTGAACACTAAAAACACAAAGACATACACTGGTATTAAAATGAAAATGCCTCAGAATCTTGTCTGTTGATCTGTACTCTAAGGTCTATTATAGCTGCTACGGATATAAGGATATGAGACTTTGATAGATATATTTAGGGACTGATCATCAGATACTTTGTAAATGACTGGCAATAGTACCTTAAAATTCAGAGTCAAGTCTGCAGGGCCATGAAGTTGTTTACAGATTTTAAATGGCCTTCTGAAAAACCAGTGCTCATGAATGCTGTGACCCTTGCGACTGAAACAAAAATGAGGTATCCCAAAGATTTTTGGAATGCCCTAATATTGCCAATATGCCACGTAGCTTCATTTTTGAGATAATATTGATATTTCAGTCTACACTTACGATGTTAGAAGTTATATTTATATACGATCGAAAGGCTTTGCTGTTGACTTCCCCTCTGGCTTCCCCTCTTGTTAACATGAGTTTCAGGAAAATCCTGAATAAACGAGAGAGAGAGACTGCTGTGCTAGACGCCTAATACCACTATTAATCAAGACTGTTTATTCTTCTAGACAAGCAGTACAAATGGTATGAGAAGCATACATGGCAATATGAAGAGGTAGGTGTAAAAAGCCATGTCTGACTTCAAAAGCAGAATAACTCCAAGCACTCCGTGTTCCTGTAACAGAGTAACACCTCTGCTTGGCCACCTTTGGATTCCAGTAACCCAAGTATTTACACACTCGTTTTGATCCTCTGATTGCACATTTTTGCCAGTGGCTGTGTTAACCTATGATAGCTTTCTTTTCCTGTTTATGAGAGTATGTTTTCAGACTCCATTGACAATTTATGAGTAAGAGCTGATCGTTTTCAATACTGCTTAAGCTGAATGGCTTTCCCTTCTTTCTGCACAGGCTGTCCTTTCAGCACAGTTGTACTTTCTTCCAAATGAAACACAGCTATGACCCAACTTATAGCCATAGGTAGTTTTTTGTGGTATTATGGTGCTCTCCCAAAAATACACGGGCTCATAAGGTGTATGGTATGTGTTCCCTAACATTAACATGTAACTGTTTCGTTGGAATAACGTCATTTCTGCACTTACTTTTTGTGCTCTCATGTTTACCTTGGAGATAGTTCAAACTTCTCCTGCAACAGAGTGTTCTTCAGTGTTCCTTCCCAATCCTTCACTAAATATACAGGACTGTGAACGGCGTGTTTCCAGGTGCATAGCCTATTCTTGTGGTTTTTTTAAGTTGTTGCATTGTTACAAGAAAGATTCTGTCTGTGATTTCAGTCTAAAAATGGCTGTGATGTATCTGGGTTGCGGATGCCTTGTGTTTGTGTTTAACAGGTCATCACTTTTTTTGATGTCTGGTAAGTTGGACGTGTACAATAAGCAGAAACAGATGCTTACATTAGCTACTTTAAGGCATTTAGAACAGGCCAACACCTGTGATTCAGCCTGGTGCCGAGTTCCCTGTATGTGCTGATTGTTCTCACTCTCTCTATCCCAAGTAACATGTATTACAGCCGTCATACCTACTCCACCTTACATAAAGCTATTTAGTAAACATGCACTTCTGGAATGAGAGACATGTCAGAGAACACTGATCACCTCTGAACAACTGAAATGCAGTTTGAACATATTGCAGATCACAGAACCATTAAGTTAAAAACATATTCCATCAAATGGCTATGTAAATCTTCATTAAACTGTGTCTTTTCCCATTTCTCTACCAATAAAAAAGAAAAATGAAATAATAATTGAGTATTGCCACACTGCACTGATCATTTGAGCTGAAAGAAACCACGGTATGTTGGATACCTTCAGAGATCTGGTCTGAAAAAAGCCTAAGAGATGAACTGATGCTTCCTATTAAGCACATAAAAAGTTAAATTGTTGCCTTGCCAAGTGTTTATACTAACTGATCACTAAAATGTAATTTACTTGGTTGTTTATTATCTTGAATTTTCCAGATTAGAGTCTGGTTTTATCAGTCAGTCTACACATAATGTTCTCTAACCCAAGGACCTATGTCAAGATTAAAAGCAGGGATCATTACAATATCTCTTCACATTCTTCATTGTTGGTTCATCATGAACTGCCAAACAGATGAACCTTGTTTTTATTTCAGAAAACCAGCAAACTAATTGCCAGATATTTATGATCTATATGGATACAAATCTTTATGAAATATAGTCTCAGCTTGGAAGTTTCTCTGTTCATGGTTGATTTACAGTGCATAGTTAATGCCTAATTATTTCATTGTGCCTTTTCCAGGGTATGAATAATTCATGAGCCTCTTTACCAAAACCAAGAACAGGTTGATTCATGATCTTGATCCACAGCCGGAATTATGAAAAGTGCACAAATATTGGAACAGTTCAGGGTTTGGAAAGAAAGGAGGAAGACCAGGCTTCATATTCTATCTAGATTATCCATGTGAGCATCCAGAGCTCATATGGTAAGAACTATGCTGAGTAGGAGGTTGAATGAATATGCAACTTAATACTTGCAAAACACTACTGAGACCTGAATATTTAGGCATTCCATCAGCCTCATGACCTGGCCACAGTCTATCTTTACAGTATCATTGCTCAGGCAACACTTTAGTTGGTGACTCAGAAAAAGGTCCATGAACCAAAGAGACACATCGAGAAGATAAATTTATTGCTCACATTGCACCCTCTACTGTCTAACTTCTCTAACAGCTCTGGACAAAGTCTTCTGACACATTGGTCTGCGTTAAAGCAGTCAGAAGAAGTAATCAAAAAAAAATGCTAAAGGAAAAGACTGCATAGGTAACAAGCAAATCTGCATGAGAAGATCAGAAGTGAGAGACTGCACTTTCATCAAATGGCTGACTGATGAATTGTTAAGCTGAAACTTTTAATCCTGACTGCATTAAAACTCTGAATTCAATGGGAGGCCCTTTTTAATGAAGGCAGCAGGACACTGTAGAATGTGGGCCACAAGATTAGGAAGCCCATCTGCCTTCCTAGACCATTAGATATATTTGAGGTTCAGATGCTAGAAGTCCATCAACATGTTAAAGCAGCTTTGTGGAGTACAGTGGCCATAGATGTCCTTAATTAGACATGGCATCTCACTGACTATCACAGGTAAGGGTGATCGGTATAAGCACTGGAATGGGCTGGAGCGTGTCCAGTTTGTCACCTTATGTTACACCCTAGCCGGGAGCACTCTGTGATAGAGTATATAATTGTCCCGCATTGGCCTGCTAATAATCCTGTCAACATGTCAACCAGCTGCTGTCAGGCTTTCCTGTGTTCCACCCCTGTGTGTTACTGAATACAGCCCTTATCCTAAAAAAACTCAGCTTCCTTCTAAAGTCCTACCCAAAATGAGTTACTGATAACCCAAGAGTGGCGAACTTCCCATTTGCCCAGAGCTAGCTTACCTGGTAGACCTCAAAGAGGAATCTAGAGAGTAATACTAAAATTTGGACCCTGATCTCAAGCATCTGAAGATATGCTGCACAATACCAAGAGAAATCCAGCTCTAGAGAGGTGGTTCTATCCACCTTCAGTGAGATCTGTAAGACAGCTGGGATGGCCCATCCTTGCTGGTATCTGTCATTCCTTACTGGCTGTAGAGGCAACCTAGAGAGTAAGTTTAGCCTACATGCCTAACTTTTAGGTGGTTCACCTGGGGAAGAATTAACCCTACCTATAAGACCCTACCCTACAAGGCTTACAATGCATAGTGGCATGCTAGCACAAGCATGTCGTAAGGAGAAAAGGCACCAGAAAAAGAATGGAAGATCAGATCTGTATACAATTATGTTACTTACAGATGTAGCTGATTAATAGGAAATAAAAACAGATAAAATATGAGAAAGACCAAGTCCATGGTAAAAATGGCAGTTACTCAGTATCACAAAAGAGGCATTTCAATCTTCAATTAAAAGAAGAAAAAAAAAAATAACATTACCAAAGGTTCTTCTGATCCCACTGTAGTTAGTATAAATATGGTACTATTCTATACATGCCAATAGAGACAATCAGATCGTTACTGGAGTGGGATAACATGGCTTTCAATTTCAATCTCCAGACAACATTAGAGAGGACTCAAAACTCTTATCAGAAGACAGTGGATGGCAGCCTATATAATCCTGTTTGTGACTGTGCCATCAGAGTCAGCTTTCCACAAGAAAGGACTTAAAACAGGAGCTGATTCAGGCTTTCTTTTATTGCAGCCACCCATGGTAAATGAAAGCAAAATTTGGCCCTCCCAGAAACAATGAGCAAATGAGCAGATCTGTAGCAGTTATCTCAGAAGTGTGTCTCAGGAGAGCAATCAGATTTGCATCATGCTCTGCTGTTGCTCAGGAATATTGCGGTCATAGGGACCAGCAAAGGAACAATTTCCTTTAGCTGGACTCTGAGGGAGGAAAAATGGAATACCAGGTATTCATTAAAAATTTGAGACACCAGTGTCCATTACAGTGTAAAGAGCAGTTTAACCTACTTTCTTTTTTAAATCCTCAATATGATCTGCTTTTCTTTTAAGCCGGGGGGG
>NW_010395929.1:0-18182 GCF_000710305.1 Buceros rhinoceros silvestris
TTCCTCCATGTTGAACCCAGGACAAGTAGTCTCAACAAAACTGATTTACAGGATAATTTCTAAATAGAATTTCACTTGTGATTTGAATAATGGTTTTATGTTGTGTCTCTTGGTACACAAAACAAAAGAATTTATAAACTTGTGAAAGCTCTTAAAACACATCTGGTTGCAGATGAGCATAATCTAATCTTTAAAGTTTCTTGTTTGTTTCACATGAAGGGAGCTTAGTGGTCAAAACATGGTAATCTAGTGGAAAAAGGCCTTCTCTAGAAGAGTAGTGCAGAACTAAAACAGGTCACCCCAAGAGGTTTTTGACTTCTCCAATTTTGAAGATTTTCGTGACAGGTTTAACTGAACAGCGCGGTGGCTGTCCTGACCTTGTTGCGGGTAGGCCCCCTTCAGGTGGGAGATTGGCTTGGGTAAGCTCCAGAGATTCTATCTAACGTTACTGATTTTCAGATCCTCAGCCTTCCTTAGCCTAGAAAGATAATAACACAGGCTAGTAAGTTCTGGGAAACATCCTATGACATGCTTCCAGCTGGTATTCTTTCTAGTTTTTTAATTTCTTGTAGTTAGAAGCTTTAAGTCTCTCTGTTGGAATTTTTCTGCAAATTATGATTTTTTTTTAAGGTATTTCTTGATTTGTTATATGTTTATTTCAGTTATCCATTATGTTCTCTGTTAACTGGAGGATGTGGTGGTTTTATTTATAGGTATATTTTTTCTTGTCTGTGTAAATTGCATTTTAATGGAATTTGATTTTTCTATTATGATGTGCAATATTATTTGATTATTGAAACTACCTATAATACAGAATAATCAGGGAGATAAATTCGTCAAAACAGGCTTTTCATTGGAAACAAGTTAACTGAGTGCATGCAGTTTCATCTGAGTCATGCCCTTCAAGATTTTAAAACTAGTAAATCTGATTTTTGCAAATCTCTGCTAAACTAAGAATAAAACAAAGCAAATTAAGATGTACTGGGTTTTCAGTGACAGATGCTTTTCCTGCTTTGAACAACATAGGCATTGATCCGATTTCAGGGAGTCATAGAACAGCCAGGTCCTGTGTTCCCCAGGAGGGGACCTCCAAAGATCATCTGGTCCAGCCTCTCGTGGAAAAGGGAGCCTAACACTCTGTGCAGTCGTGTCTTGAAAACATCCAGTGATAGGGACTCTACCATGTTCCTAGGGAGGTTGTTCCAGTGAGTTATTGTTCTCACTGTAAAAGATTTCTTTACTACATTAAGACTAAACCTCTCCCAGTGCAACTTGTACCCATTGCCCCTTGTCTCCTCCATGTGGCTCCTTGTGAAGAGAGAGCCTCTATCTTCTTTTGGCTGCCCTTCAAGTACTGGAAAGGTACGATAAAATCCCCCTGAGCCTCCTCGGCTGGTAGAAGAGGCCTAACTCTTTCAGTCTTTCCTGATAAGGCAGGTGGCTATCAGGAATCAATCTTTGTGGCTCTCCTTTGGAACTCTTCAAGTTGTCCACATCTTTCTTGAATCATGGGGATCAGAACTGGTCACAGTACTCCAGGTGCAGCCTTACAAGCACTGAGGGGAATGATCACATCTCTGTCTCTGCTAGTAATGCCCATGCAGGTGCAGCCCAGGGTTGGATTTGCCTTTGGTGCTGCAGTGGCACGCTACTGATTCCTGTCCAGCTTGTTGTCCACCAGGACCCCCCGGTCTCTGCTGGCAAGGCTGCTTCCCAGCCACACAGATCCTAGCTTGCACTGGGCTTTTCGTTTATGTCGTCTCAGGGGCAGGACCTTGCACTTGGCTTTGTTAAACTTCATACAGGTTTTGATTTAGTCTTTCTCTGAAAGATTTCATCAACATATAGAAAATCTTCATTTTAGAAATCTCAAGGTGTTTACAACAAATGTGACATTTTTGTTTTGAATAAAAGGTTAGGAAGTAAAAATTCATGGATTCCGCTATATAGGGCAGAGCATGTTCTTAAGGTGTGTTTAGTCTTTTGGCATTAAAGATGCTGTTCTGCAAAAAAAGTTTGTGGTTCTTTTGTTTTTGCACTAAGCAAGATATGAAAGTTTGGTGAGACGAAGTTTGAATATTACAACTTACATTTCTACAGATTGAGGTCTTCTGCATGTATGAAATCAGAGTAAAGAACGCTGATAGTCATTTAAAAAAAATGCTTACTT
Source organism: Buceros rhinoceros silvestris (assembly GCF_000710305.1). Taxonomy (NCBI): domain Eukaryota; kingdom Metazoa; phylum Chordata; class Aves; order Bucerotiformes; family Bucerotidae; genus Buceros; species Buceros rhinoceros. Next base: position 2,171 of record NW_010395929.1, read on the forward strand.
ATTTTTTTCTTCATGGCAGTGAGTTGCTATTTCTGTGAGTCCAGATGAGTCTGAAAAAGAGAGCTCATTGTGTCATTTAACTTAGCAGAAATGGCCAGGTATTCTGTGTATGTAGAAGTGGTAACTCTTACTGAAATACATGAAAAATAGGATGATCTGTGTTCAAGAAAATATTTCAGCTGATGATCATTGCTGTGTGTGCAAGATTCGGTCTGCTTTCTGCAAATAGGAAAATGGTAAAGGAAATATGTCAAATGCCAGCTGTTTTAAAGACTAATTGTGACTGATGATTAAACACAAAACCAAACACCCATCCTTGAACACTTGGACAAGGGGTCTGGTTTGCAATGCACCATTTCTCATTGTTTGTTACTGTTCCACGCATGTCATTCCATTTTGAGACTTCTTGCTAACTCAGTTAAAGTCCTCTAATTGCTGAGATGGAATTCCAATTCTTTATTTTATAAGAAGCAATATGAAAAATACATGTCTGTATTAAATCCTACCTCATCTTTCTGCCTTCTTTGTTTTTATTTATATTCCATCTGTTTATGTTTTTCTTACAAGCTTGTCTTATTGGTCTGTAGAGTCAGAATCATTTAAGAGTTATTAGTTGAATGGATGCAACCTTTTTTCTTCCTCCTTGGCAGCTGGGCACAGCTGCTACATCTAGCCCCTTAATACCTTGTGTCACTTAGAATGAAGTACCCTTTTTTTCCTTGGCTTTGCAAAGAAAGCAGATACCAATTTTTCTTTCTGTGTAATCACTGGCTGTTTTCTGAGCGATAATAAACTTTAGGAGTTTTTGAGTTAATTTTCCAGATGATGAGTGTGTAATTACCTCTGTAAGCTACTTGAAAAATATTTTAAAATTCAGTGCTGCAATCAGCTGTGGTGTTCCTGAGCCTGGTGGCTCAGGGGTGCAGGATGGCTTCCATCCTGTGCTGCTGCAGACACTTGTTTTGGCCTGGTAAGCTGCATGATTCAAAATCATGGGCAAACAAGCACTACACATTTGTGTATCAGTTTTGTAGAGCATTCACATGCGGTTGGCCTAGTATCTCTTTCTTTGGGGAGTTAAATTTTGGGCATTATTCCAGTGGCCCTATTCTATCAGCATCATGAATGCTTGACTAGAGATGTTGCTATTTTAAGAGCTCTGGATGGTGCTCAATCTTCTGGTTAGGATGGGAGCTATGAAACGGACTGAGATGATTACACTCGGAATTGTAGTAAAACATGTAAATGAATGCATTTTTGGGGAAAATCTAGAGGCATAAGAAAATGGTTTTGGACTGTCAGACTTTGGGTATGACAGAATTGAAATATTGCCATTTGACTTCAGTATTCTATGTATAAAATATTTTGGAAAGACAACTAAAGCATTCCATTTCAAAAATGTCAAAACATAGCCACCAGAAAATATTTCCCTAAAAATAAATTTTACACCAAATGGAAACAATTTTGCCAAGTATTTTTTTTATAGTATCGTTTCCCAACTGAAGATCGTTCCACCAGAGTTCTGTCAATTGTATTCATTAGGAGTTGCTTTCTTGTATTTAAAAGTACAACAGCGATTGTCATTTTCCAAATACATTCACTTTACGCTGGCAACATTGTTCTCTTCCTAAACAATAAAGTGTATCTACATATTTGTTTTGATGTAATTTTCTTTCTTTTTTTTTGACAGAGAAGGGTTTTGAATAGTAATAACTTGGGTGGAGAGTTTGGAGCATATACATGGCATACAGATTTCTGGAAAAATTGAAATTTTAGAGTTGGAAGACAAATGAGTGGGGGCTTCTTCAAAAGACTAATAATGGACTTCGTTATTTTAGCAAAGGCACCCAACTTGAGTAAATCTGATATGGTTGCTATCCAAGACGTTATTTGCATTCTTTGTATAACACAGTAGAACAGGGACCTTTTTCTTTTTACCCAAGATTTAATTTCCAGTAGACTGTTTGAGAACTAATGAGTAATAGAAAAATCACTGCTTCAGGCAGTGATTCATGCTATTAGACATATGCATATGATTTCTGGTGAATGAAAAACACTTTGTAATGTAGTAACAATTTAAATGCTTCCTCCTTTCCTTACTCTTGGATGTGGCTTTAACACTGAGTTCCTCACTGTATCCATCTGTATTCTGCCCATCATGAAAAGATGCTGACTTCGTAACACATACTCAAAACACAGTAGACACAGGCTATTATTTCAAGTAATCTTTAGAATACTTGAAGTCTTTAGATTTTTGGAAGATCAAAAGAATTCTGAAAAAAAAAAAACCTACAGTCTATCAGACAATGTTTAGAACCAATTCCTTCAACAAAGGATAGAAAGGATGTTCTCTCTTCCTATGTTTTTTTGAGTTTGCTGACCAATTGTTGTACATTGTTGTCTGTTTTTCCAAGAAAAATGGGCACAAAAAGAAAACATTAAAAAACCCTTTTTTTTCTTGGGCGTGGTGTGTGAATACTTGGGCCAACTGCTTCGTGACTGTTATGCACAGAACTCAGTACAGAGGATGTCCTCAGTGAGGAATACTTCTTCGTGATTCTTCTTGATGTTATAGCTTTTCTCAAGAATGAAGATGCCACAAATCATTCAGATGATATCCTGGCAAGGATGGCATTGTGGAAAATGGCCTTTTTCCCTTGCAGTTTCTCTTCTTTTATTCTAGACTATTTTTTTCACCTGATTGTTGTATGAATTTCTAATATCTTTCTCAGGATGCAATGCACAATTGAACGTTTACCATTGTAATAGTGGAAGACTTCAGTTGTGTTCAGATGCTGTCTTCCTTAACAGAATGTGTACGAAATAGTCTTTTAAATTATTCTTCAGTAAAATTTGAAAGTCTTGTGCTGTGATTTGTTAAATGCCAGACATGGCTATTAGTCAGAGATTCATAATACTTAGGATTAGACTTTTTTTCAGCATCCAGTTTGTTATGAAATCTTGGGAAAAGCTGCTGCTTAGATATATTTTTCTAACTTTTTAATTAAGTAGCAATTGGTTAAATCACATTTAAGTGTTCAAAGAAAAGAAGCCTATGCACAAAGTAGATGCTATGTATGTGTATGCATGTATTGGTATCAAAGAGTCGGGAATTCACTTCTGCTCTGTCCTAGTAATCCTTTTTTTTTTTCCCCAAATCCTTGTTGAAAGCAATTTGTGAAGCCATTGTGAAAGCTAGAGGAACCATGATAGTTGTGTTAGTTCTACTACAAATGAATCTCAGTTGAATTGCATGCTTTTTCATGATTTTGATAAGATTTATATCAGAATATTATTTTAATTTAAATTTAGAAAATGCTGGTTTGTAAGCTACATAATTAGCTGTATTTTTTTATATATATACCTTGCAGTAAACTAGTATTTAAATAAATACAGTTACATGAACATATTACAACAAATCAGCATGAGATTCAAAATGTCTTATGGGAATCTGAATAGGACAGATTCTTCACAAACTTCACTGTCAGGTCTTGACAGTCCTTCTGAGCCTGCTTGTCTGGCATATCCTTGTCTGGAACCATTGAAAACATGTTTCTAAATCATTAGCTTATATAAAAGTAAGATTGTTTTATTTTAGCTGCCAGAGAAAGTATGTATTTAAAAAAAAAATTAAAGGAAAATGTTTCCTGAAACTATAATTAGTTCTAATCCATTATGGTATTGAAGCTTATGTAATTTAGTGTATGTAACTTAGGGCTGTGACTTTAAGTGCCTGCGAGAATAATTAGCTGTATCCTGTGAGGTCAGTCTTTGTGGAGTTGTCTCCATCTTTCTCTTGCACAGCGTGTGATTTCTGTTAACTAGTATTTGCTTTAAGGATATATGGTAATTTTGCTTGGTGGTATTTAATTACTGGCATTATTTATTTTTCCAACAGATTATCACAGTGCTCAGTTGCAGTCATAGGCAGATGTAAACATCTGTTCATTGTTTGCATTTGCAGGAGAAAAGTGGACAGGTTTCCTCAGAGTGTTGGAGGAAAATCACATTTGTCTTGTGGATAGCCATGGTTGATGGTTACACGTTCAGTGAATGTTAAACATTTTTTCTGCAGACTTAGAATAGCAGTGAAAGAATTAAATGTAGGCCAAGGTGGGGGTGGTTTTTCACAAGCCCTCATTTATCTGCATCATTAGTCTCAGTGAAGAACAGGGGAACCAAGAGTGGAAAGGGCTAGGTACAAGCCATCAAATTTCCTCAAGTTTTGGATTAAATCACTGATGGACTTCTTTGTGAAACAATAATTCATTCATTCATTAAAATAAGCCTCCCCTCCTAATCGATGTTTTTATTTATTTAAATAACATCAGATTGCTTTCTTCTCAGGAAAATGTTTTGAAGTCAATACAGCTCAAATGAAATGCTTAAGGCATAGTACAAGCTGCAGTATGTCCTGAAATTTATAGCTTGAATTTTGTTCTGGGTGTCAAGTAGAAGCATGTTATGTTGCCTTGGAACTAACCTGCTACTAAGTTCCAGAAAACATGTTTGACTTGTCTAAAATATCACAGCATTTTTCTAGTGCAATAAGTAAGCAAATAGGCTTTCAAATTAATGGTCTTCAAATGTAAACTAGTTTTGAAGGGAAGAACATTTGCTGATTTAAGTAGTCAAAATCACTGTCCGAAGTAAATTAGATGTCTCACTCAAACTTTTTCCCTGAACTAATCTACAGAATGAAAATAAATGTTAAGTGTTTTGTTTTTGTAAACAATAATAAGAAATTTATTTTGTGTAGCCCTCTAAATAGGTTTTCTGTTTTCCAGAAATCAGCACGTATTTTTACTAATTTTGTTAATTTATTATTTTCAGTTTGTAATTTATACAAAAAATTGCTGCCTATTATCTGCAGATTTTGAGTGTGAAGGTATTTATCAAACTGGTGGTGGCACCTTCACAATCAGCTGCAAAAGCAATGGAAATATAGGATGAACATAGTCCTACCAGTTACAGCAATGCAGTGCTGGGCAAATAAGTACTTACATACTTACATGGAACTCCTCTTTCTGTGAACTAGGGGCAGTACTTACTAACCTATATGGATTTTGAGGCTTGACTGTGGGGTTTTATTCCCCAACAATTTGATGGAATCCTTCAAGGAGAAATTCTCCATCAGTGCAAGTTATTGCTACTGTTAGCTAGGGACCTGATGGTTCTGCAGCTTCTGTGGGTAATTTGTTCTGAGATTGGAAACCGTTTCTGCTGCTCTGGGGAATGGAAGGTCGTATTGCATGTCAAAGGTAAGGTAATCTCCCCTGGTCATAAAATTTTATACTGAAAACATTGTTGTGATAAATAGACCACTCTTCATAGCTCTTTTCTTCTGTCTCGTGTGGTAACAGCCAGTGCTCAACCTTAGCCAGCGCTCCGCTGAGTTACTGAGTTTTAAGCCAGATGTTAATTCCACTTCTAGAGCAATTCTTATGTGAAAAGAACTTTTCCTTATAGCTATGTGCTAGTGGGAGGGAAAGGACTTGGTGTTTGCTGTATGTCTTTTTTTTTTTCCTTATTCACAGATAAAGGACAAAAAGTGCTACCATCACTCATGGGTAGATATTTTCTTGTGAATTTTATTTAGATATTAAGTACTAACTGGGTATTTTTGTAACACATTTTTGGCTTGAAATACAAAACCTTTTGTGATATCTCAATGTACCAGTCTGAACTTGCTCTTACTCAATAGAATAGATAGAGATTATAGAAATAGAATAAGGTGGGATTTTTTTCCTTCATGGTATAAGCTTCTAAGAGAGTGTAAAGAGTTTTCCAGCCAACCTGTTTAAAAATTACCAATCTTTCCCTTAGCCTTCACCTTCCCTTCACCTTCAAATTTTAACATCTGAACTTAACATACGTACGCTTGATGAGATTAAAAGGCAATACTTTGTCAGTGTTTCTCTTGGAGAATGAAAATTAATCTTTTTCTTTGTCTTCCAGAGTATTTCTGATGTCTGTTACAGTGGTTAGATCAAATTGCTTCAGTGAACAGAGTATCTGTTGGCAGATTTTCTTCAGTTCACTGAACTAGCATAGCTTATGTTTTAAATTTTACCACATTTTTCTCTCTGATATTAAATTCTATTTTGTCTTGTCAGATCAAAATACTGCGTTGTATGCTGGGATCTACAATTTGGAGAGTTAAGAGTGTATGCACCACAATTTTAGAGGTGGAGGCTATACATAACCCAAAGGAGACCTTTTGGCTGGTAGATGCTCTTAGCTTTATAATGTACAGATAGATCAGCCATGCTACATTGGTTTTTAGAGAAACTGCAGGAAAAATAATTGGAAAATGCTTGTAACCCCCCCCTTGTATTTTTTTTCTTTTATGTGAAGTAGCTTTCAAGAATTTTCTATTACTTCACTTAGGCTTTAGTATTACTTTGATTCACGCAGTACTTCTGAACTCCAGAAAGATATATGGGATATATAGGTCCTGGGACCTGAATTTGTCTTACTGGAGCTATTGGAGGTCTCACGTATGTCTTAGCTGATTATCATGATGCTCCAAAGATCAAGAGCTGTGGGCATATTGTTCTATAACTAGCCTCCAAAGAACCTGGCTTTTTTCAATGCTTGTTTGTGCTGATAGCACCTGGGAGGTGCGAGGAGTGGAGAGCCATACAGTGCAGGAAGTACAGTGCAGGAAGTACAGTGCAGGAAGTACAGTGCAGGAAGTACAAGAACCTGGCTTTTTTCAATGCTTGTTTGTGCTGATAGCACCTGGGAGGTGCGAGGAGTGGAGAGCCATACAGTGCAGGAAGTACAGTGCAGGAAGTACAGTGCAGGAAGTACAGTGCAGGAAGTATGTTGGCACATTATGCCTGATGCATAGAGGAGCTGTTTAATTTATGTGGATGAAGACGAGCTATGCCTGCCTCAGAACCTCAAATCTGCCTCTCTGATGTGGTCTGTGAGTGAACCAGTCACTCAGTTTTGCTGAGCAGAATATTTTTTTCCCTTCAGAGCTTGCCTCTGTTCACTCGTGGTTCTTTCTGATCTTTTATTGTGTAAGAAGCTGCATGTGATTTTCCATGAGGATGAAGTGACACCCAGAGTTCGTACCCATTGTATTTCTGGGTTACTCTTCCACTCTTGGCTGAGGCTGGGGTTTTCAGCCCCCATTTCTTTTTGTGCTAGTCTTGTCTGTAAAGCTTGAGAGGACTTCCGTATTCTGTAACTAATTAAATAGAAAAAACACAGAAGTAAAGATCTGGTTTGATTTTCTGTGCCTTAGGTAGCATTCTTAGTATACAAAACAGCCTGCATGTATTTTTTTTCTGAGCCTCTGGTAATATAATCACAGTAGTCTGTATGTGACCACCTTGAAACATTCCATGTATTGTCCAAAGGCACTATATTTACAATCCGAATGTCTAAAACTAATATTCACTTCTCTGTTCTATGATGATGTAGGACAATGACTTTGCCATGCATTCCAAATTGATTTTTTCATGCTCTCGGTTTGACTAATAACTTTTGCATATATTAGAATTTTCTATACTGTTAAGTATTACATTGTAATTTCAAATATCCATCATAGTTGTCAAAATTGGTGTTGTAAATTTGCTAAACTAAGCATGCAGTGCTTTGCTATAAATGAGGGAAGGTCACTGAGGCGTATGGTGATGGGAGGTCCAGTGGGGATTGTTTGTTGCTATTGACTGAGTTACAAGAAACCAATTCTTGAATAAGCTGTAAAGCTGATGGAAATGGATGAGAGGATAAAGTTCGGAGGATAACTGCAGTATTCCATATCCTGTAACATCAGGTGTGTTGTCTATCAGTAGACAGAACAGGTGTTCTGTTATTTCATATGGTTGAGAAATTATATTTATGGCTTATTGTTGTCTTTGAAATGAGATGACCGGATCCTATCTAATTTCAATGTGATTTCTTTTATTAGATTCATTTGGGGCTTACAATGCTTAAATTCTTTCTCAAAAGACGCAGGTTTACTTGAGCAAAATCAGGAGGCAAAATTAATCATCTTTATTACTAGAATACAAGGATCACTTTTGTGTTGAAATTTACTAGTCAAAATTACTAGTCCGTCAAAATAGCCAACAAAGCTTCATCTCAGTTTGTGGTAGTTCACCACTCATCGCGAATAGTCGGGGTGGGCAACGCGACAACAGCTTGTGTGCACATCAAGCCTTTATTGAAATACAACTGCAGCAAACTGCTGCGGCACCTACATACTGCAAATTGCAACTGCGTAGTTTCTCTCTCGTCGCATAGATTTATAGTTTTCCGTGGAGCATTATGATTACATGCTTTACTTGGATTGGTTTCAAGTTCACTGTCCTGCCCAGAGATGAGCGGCTCTCCAGTGACCCATTGACGCAGCCTCTCTGTCTCCTCCTAAACAACACGCCTCCTGCTGTTGACTGACAGCAGGCTAAACTGGGCTTCTTCCCAGACCAGCCGGGGGGGGTCACGCCCACATCAGTTAACCTTCAGAGAACTGTTTATTAAAGTCTTTCATAATTCAAAACATCTCAGTTACTATTTTAAAACTGTATGCCATCACTATTTGTGCTCAATCCATTATATCTTCTCAGGAATTGGTATTTTTGTAATTTCTATATTAAAAGAATAATATCGGTACTGTAACTAGTTACTTACTAAATCTAAATCTATAGTTTCATAAATAATTATGTGATTTAGAAAGTCCTGCCAAAATCTCGTCATCATCCATACCAACCACAGTCCAAGCAGTTAGAATATCCCAAGCTTTATGCCTTGTTGCTTAATTTTTAAAAACTAAGTACTATTGCTTCGTCAGAGACAGATTATTTTCCCCTGACAAGTGGAAAATACTTGCATCCATCAAGAATGTTTAGCATCCAGTGGGTTTCTAAAAGAGCAGTTACGGTTACCAAGAGGTGCAATACAATTCGCCCTCGTCATGGTATCCAAGTCACAAGCTAAACTATGTTTCCTCTTGGAATAGAAGGTAACCCCCAACCATGCTGAAGAGAGAAGCTTTGGCCGTAGCATTGGACTAAAGCTCTAATCTCTCCAGAAATGGAATTTGTAATGGCAATTCATAGTCGGCCAGACCTGTTTAAAGAACTGTCATGAAATAGCAGCAAGTGGAAAGGTATATATCTGCCTCAAAAACAAGAAGAGAGAAATCAGCTTTGTCAGGATTTGAACTTGTGGTTTCAAGGTATTCCCCACCTGGCAGCTGGACTGCTGAGCTACCTGACTGTCCTGGTGAGCAGCTGGCAGGGTCTGGGCAGTGAAAATCAGCAGAGAGCTATTAGTCACTTCATGCCATTCAGGACACTTTTAATCTGTGACAAATTCTGTTTCTGGTTCCTGCAGCATGTCCCTGCCCAGTGCCTTTTTAACTAAACAACTTGTTCGATTGGGTCCTCGACTGGTAGCCCTCTTTTTAACCTCTTCTGCAAGATAATTGAAGTTGCAACAGCAATGTTAAGATTAAAAGAACACTTTCACCTGGACATCTTTTTTCTTTTAACTCTGACCTTCTGAAAAGCACTCTGTTCTGCAGATATTCTTTATGCTTAGAATTAAGCCAGTAACTGTTTTTAGAAGTGTAATCATAAAAATGGTTGTTACAAAGAACTGCAAAAATAATGATAGTAAACCGTATGAGTAACACTGATGGTTTCTGGGACCACAAAGAAGGTGGTGTTTAGGACCTGAGGGTAAATCATGCCTGACCAATAGGATTGCCTGCATTTGTGAACTAAGAGGAGAGCAGTGGATGTTGTTTACCTCTACTTTAGGGAGGCTTTCAACACTGACTCCTATCAAGTTCTTGTATACAAGTTATGGTGTTGTGGTCTGGATGGATGGACAGCTATGTGCTTTTAAGACTGCTTGGATACTGGGGCTTAGAGGATGGTAGTACTGTTCTTCAGAGGTTGTTCCTGGGACTCAGCCTGTTTCACATCTTTGTCAATAACCCAGAGGAAGTAACAGTGCTCATTATGTTTGCAGATGACACCAAATTGGAGAGCCAGTGTGCTCAAGGGCAGGGCTACTGTCTGGAGGGACCTCAGAAGCCTGAAGGAAAAGGCTTACAGCAACCTTATGAAATTTGGTAAGGACGAGTGCAGTATCCTACACCTGGAAAGGAGAGGCCCCAACCACAGAACAGATTGGGCACTGACTGGCCAGGGACTATCTCTGCTGAAAAGGGGCTAGGAATCCCAGCAGACAGCCAGCAGTATGTCCTGGCAGCAAGGAAGGCCAATGAGATGTATCAATAGTTGCTCAGCCAACACATTCAGGAGAGTGATTATCTCCCTCAGGTTTTTTTAGACCACATCTGGAGCACTGTGTCAAGTTTTGCCCCACCCCCATAGAGGAAACCTGAAGCAAGCTTACCAGAAATCACCAAGGTTTTGTGGGGCTTGAGTACTTGCCCTGTGACAAAAGGCTGAAGAAGCTGGTTTGGCCTGGGGAAGAAACAGCATTGAGGAAACCTAAGAGCAGCCAGTACCTCAAAGTATCCAAAGGTGCCTGGCAGAAGAACAAGAGACAGCAGAAGTAAAGTGAAGGAAGAGAGGTTTTCGGACTGGCTTTAAGGAAAAGCTTTTTTCCTCGCAAGGACAGACAAGCAATTGAGCATGTTTCCCAGAGGGGTGGTCTGGTCACCATCCTGGTGTTCAAGACCTCACTGGACAAAGCCATGAGTAGCCTGATCTATCTTATTGCTGAGCCTCCTTTCAGCAGAAGGTGGGACTAGAGACCTCTGAGCTGCTTTCCAACATGAATGATTCTGTGATCCTGTTGACTGGGTGGTGATCCATGCTCTCCTTGAAATAGGTACAGGCATAAACCAATGAAGGATATAGTGTAAAAAAAAAAAAAAAAAAAAAAAGAAAAAAGAAAAAATCCCCCTTTCTTAAATCCAGCCACAAGTCAGTCAGTCTGTCTCTCAGCATTTCTTAGGTTTGAGATTCATTAAAGAAAAAGAAATGAAATTCTTTTGAAATAGGCGTGCATATTAGAAGCTTTTTCTCATCTAGGGCGACTTGCATGGAGAAGACTGAAGTTTTTATTAGAAGTTTTGAGATATGGGACACAAAGTTGCACGACTTGTTTTAGAAATAAGTTACAAATCCTTGTATCTGGTCATACAGCATGTATCATATGCACTGGATCACAGTGATCAGCTCTCAAGTGTGTTTTCTAATATTTGTCAATTTTTATCCCTCTCTTCTTCTGAGATAATTCTCTCTCATAAAGTATCTCTAGTGCTGTTCTCTTTCAGAAGTATTTCCTGGCAATTCCATTGGAACTCATAGTTTGTATTTTAGCACAGAAACTAAGTAGTGTCTTGTCGGTTTCATTCTATAGATGTTTTGTGAATACTGTGTAGGTACTCAGATTATTCAAGGAAATAATGCTGTGTTTCGTTTCCCTCCTCCCCTCCCAGCTTCCAGCTATTGCCCTCCCTCACCCAAGCAAGTTCTGGTTCCAGGAAGAGGCTTTGCTTCAATTTTAGGAAACAGGCAGGTGTCATTGTTGTACTATAACTTGAGGAGACAGTGCTGAAAACATATCTAGTGATGGAGTTTGAGGAACCCCTTGCTGATAAAACATTGCATCCACACCCTTCGTTCATCCCGTGTTTTAATTAGACAAGTCACAACTAATTCCCTGTGAAGTATCTACCTCTCAGCCTTAAACGCTTCTGTTGTCAAATGTTTCTTTTTTTAGTATTAAACGGTAATTGCATGCCTATTTTGTCTCATCTTTACTTCTGTCTTTTAATGAGACCTTTATAGAGGAAAAAAGAATGTAAATACATACGTATATATGGAAATATGTATGTGTACACAGATATGAAAAACTAGTCATTCCCTCTGAAGTAATTCTGTACATGGAGACATCCTCACTAATGCTAGTAAAAGTTTAAGGTAGGCTAAAATTATTTTTCTGCAGATACTTTTTTAATTATAAAAATTGTCAATTTTTGAATTATGGAATTCTGAAAATTCTGTTAGGCGAATCTCATCTGGTACTACACATTTTGCTAGTAATAATGGGAAATCCTGAAAATTCATGCAGTTGCTACATTAAGTTAATAGCTGTTTATTGGAAGGGAGAAGCGGTAAGAAAATACTCTTAGTGAAAGGAAAGAACCTTTTATAAAAAGAGTCATTGATATAATATTACTGTATTGTAAATCAGTGTCTCATGTTTATACATTGTGTCCTTAAAGCATCATATAATTCATTTCAGAATTATTAACTACAGTGGACTTCCTAGAGGTTGGCTACTAATTGCTTGCCTTAAAAGGAAAAATGCATTTGACTTTGTTATCTTTTTTTTTAAAATCTTGAATATTCTAACCTGCGGGCCTCTTCCCTTGTAATCGGTTTTGCTTGCACAGATTGTGTACCGCAGTTCTCGTCTTCTGTCTTTGTGTACATGCTCAATAATGTACAGCTCGTTAAAGCTGTTGTTTCACAGCGTGTTGCCTGTGACTGTCATCTATTAATATTTTATATTTGTTCACAGTCACGAAGAAAAGATGTCAGTGTTTGTAAGGCTGTCTTGGAAAGAACTTAAACCTTTAGCATGTCATAATACTGGTAAATGCAAAGTGGTGCTTAGAAAACTATTGCTTGGCCAGGTTTATTTTGAAGGCATAGTACTATGCAGTTGAAACCAAGTATGTCTGCACGGTGTTCCAGCCTTTCTTACACATACACTAGTGTAGCAGAGCACAAAGATACGAGAGTGAAGACTTGGAAATCAAATGGATATTTTTTGGGGGGGGGGCATGAAGTGTGACGTAAGTTAACATTTTAAAATTAAAATATCTAGATCCTCAAGCAGCTATTATTTTCTGAAGTTCCCCTGTTGCAATTTCATTTTTCCTTAATAACCATTGTTTCAAACTTCCCTTCTTTTAGGCTTCATTTTTGTGAAGACATGTTAGGTTTTCGATTGTGCTTTGGGGAAGGAGAAAGAGTTAATTCTTTGAAGGTAGAGGTGAATGACTGAGTAATAGGAAAAAGATTTTCTAACATTACTCCGTTTTTTACTATTATTTGGGGGCATTGTTGTCTCTTAACGTTAGCAGGCGGTGCCCAAGGTAGTGCCCATTCCCTGTAGGTCTGTGGTATTGCTTTGGCTTTGTTCTCCCATTAACCCCTAAGCACTGTTTCTGTTTTGTACTGATGTGCATCTGTTACCTTGCATAGCCATCCACCTGCAGTGGTCTAAAGTCATCGGGCTGAGTCTATTATCCATTGAGTACAGACTTTTGATTTAATTAGAAGTTAATTGTGTGACAGATACATGTCAGTAGGGCCCATGAAAGGTGTTTTCAATGTCCGTATACGTAAGAGAGCACTGTGTGAGTATAGTCGACTATACACTCTTGCTTGGGTCCTGCTGTCACTAGCTCACTAGAAGGTATTTGCAGAAGACAAAATCCGAGGTGTTCACTAATAAAATATCTGTGCACTTGGATGACAAAAAGAAAATGCCTTGTTGCATCTTTTGGCCATTTTTCAGTATCCAAAGAACAGTGGAAAAACAGTAGATTGTGAAATGAAGTTTGAGTTTTCATTTGCAATCATGTTTTTTAATGAACATTTGCATTCCTGGGAGCTTTCCCAGAGCTCTGTGGGAGCTGTTTGAGTGTCCTATATGCGGAATTATTTTCCCATTTTGTTTCTCTGGAGAGCTTGCTTGGTACCTTCTTGCTGAAGAGTCTACTTCATTTGTGCAGCTTGCTTGGCCTCTCTGAGTGGGATCTATTGCAAACTGCATCCATCTAAATCAGTACTGCTGTATTTCCTCCTCCCTCCTCAGTGCTCAAGCTCATCAAGTACCATGCAGAGCTGATGGAGCTTGCTAACCCAGGAAAGAAACCCAAAACATTAAAAAAAAGAAAAAGTTAACTCTTTTAGTAGGTTGGCCACCTGTCAGGTTACAAAGATGCACTGGCTCACCTCAGGGACAACTATCAGACTGGCTGTGCTGCTTTGAAGGGGGAGAGGGAGAGCTTGTGTCTACCAGGGAGGGGGGCAAAAATGCAGCATTTCTCCTTCACTCACATTGGCTTAAACTTGTTGCAGTGCTGTATGTCCTCAGGTACAGCAACCATTTCACTTGCAGTGTGCTTTTCATGTGTCACCCTGTCTTCAGATACTGCTCCTTTTAGGTTAATTTTGTAAGGTTTTATGAAGATAACCATATATTCTCTGACACTGGCATTTTGAGTTGTGCCTTCAGTTGGTAAATAATTGGTTTTGGTGTTTATGCTTGTTGAACTGAAAATACATACCATCAGAGTAGCTAATTAGCTGACCAGTCTGTTCATCAAACAGAAGGTCTTTGGAGTTGTACTCTTCAAAAAAACCAACAGATGTATGTCTGAATGGCTGAACAGAGAGCTTAGGCTGGAACTCAGGAAGAAAAGGCAAGTTATGGACTATGGAAGAAGGAGCAGGACACTCAGGAAGACTACGAGGATTTTGCAGGGTTATGCAGGGAAAAAATTAGAAAGGCCAAACCCCAACTAGAACTTAATCTGGCCACTGCCATAAAAGACAATTTAAAAATATTTGTATAAATATATTAACAGCAAAGGGAGTGTTAAGGAGAGTCTCCATCCTCTGTTGGATGTGGAGGAAAACATAGCGATCAGGGTTGAGGAAAAGACTGAGGTACTGAATGCCTTCTTTGCCTCGGTCTTTAATAGTAAGACCAGTTCTCTGAATGTCCACTCCTTGTGCTGTAAGACAGGGATGGAGAGTGGAATGAAGTCTCCATAATCCATGAGAAAATGTCAGTGACCTATTGCACTGCTTAGATGCACAGAAATCTCTGGGTCCAGATGGGACCCACCCAAGGGTACTTAGAGAGCTGGCAGAAGTGCTCACCAAGCCATTTTCCATCATTTACCAGCAGTCCTGGCAAATGGGGCAGGTACCGATTGACCGGAGGTTAGCCAATGTGTCACTCATCTACAAGAAGGGCCAGAAGAAAGATCCAGGGAACTACAGACCTGTCAGTCTGACCTTGGTGCCAGATTGCCAAAGAATGTCATGGAGCAGATCATCCTGAGTGCCGTCACGTGACATATGCAGGACAACCAGGTGATCAGGCCCAGTCAGCATGGGTTGATGAAAGGCAGATCCTGCTTCACAAGCTTGATCTCCTTCTATGACAAGGTGAGCTGTTTAGTGAATGAGGGAAGAGCTGTGGGTGTTGTCACCTTGGTCTTTAGCAAGGCCTTTGACACTGTTTCCCCCAGCATTCTCCTGCAGAAACTGGCTGCTCATGGCTTGGGTGAGTGTACTCTCCACTGGATCAAAAACTGGCTGGATGGCCAGGCCCAGAGATTGGTGGTGAATGGAGTTAAATCCAGTTGGTGACCGGTCACCAGTGGTGTTCCCCAGGGCTCAGTATTGGGGCTTGTCCTCTTTAACATCTTTATCAATGATCTGGCTGAGGGGATTGAGTGCACCCTCAGGAATTTTGCAGATGACACCAAGTTAGGCAGATGTATTGACCTGTTTGAAGGTCGGGAGGCTCTACAGAAGGATCTGGACAGGCTGGATTGATGAGCTAAAGTCAGCTGTATGAAGTTCAACAAGGTCAAGTGCTGGGTCCTGCGCTTTGGCCACAACAACCCCCTGCAGCATTACAGGCTTGGGGGAGAGTGGATGGAAAGCTGTGCAGCAGAAAAGGACCTGAGAGTCTTGATCAACATCTGATTGAATATGACCCAGCAGTGTGGCCAGAAAAGCCAACAGCATCCTGAATTGTATCAGCAGTAGTGTAGCCAACAGGAGTAGGGAAGTGATTGTCCCACTGTACTTGGCACTGGTGAGGCCACACCTTGAATACTGTGTCCAGTTTTGGGTGCCTCACTTCAGGAGGGACATTTTTGTGCTGGAGTGTGTCCAAAGAAGGTCAGTGAAGCTGGATAATGGCTCTAGAGCACAAATCCTTTGAGGAGCGGCTGAGGGAATTGGGGTTGGTT
>NW_010395929.1:18554-34300 GCF_000710305.1 Buceros rhinoceros silvestris
AAAGAGTGTTGTAGCAAGGTGGGGGTTGGTCTGTTCTCCCAGGTAACAAGTGACAGGATGAGAGGAAATGTCCTCAGGTTTTGTCAGGAGAGATTCAGGTTGGCTATTAGGAAAAACTTTCTTTACAGAGGGGTTGTAAAGCATTGGAAGAGGCTGCCCAGGGAAGTGGTGGAGTCACCGTCCTTGGAGGTACTTAATATCATGTAGATGTGGTGCTTAGGGACATGGCTTAGTGGTGACCTGACAGCGCTGAGTTAACAGTTGGACTAGATGATCTTAAAGGTCTCTTCAATCAAAACAATTCCATGAATGAGTAAGTTCTTTTCATAGCACATGTATCTTTACTACATGTTGCTACATACATTACTGTACTTGTAGAAGAGCTCAGTTGTTCATGGACTTGCAGCAATATTGCAGCCCTAATGTTAGTACTAGCTTTTAGTGCATACTCAGCTCAAACTCCTGAAGTATTGAGAGTACTGAGTTTTGGAATTAACGCTGCTTACAAGTGTTGTTGTATATAAAAAGCTGTTGTTTAAAAAAAAAACCAACAAAACCAAAACTGCCAATTTGTTTATGTCTTAACACTTTTTACATAAGTCTGAAAGAATTTGAGTGTTGGTGACAAGTTCCCCTGGCACCTCTCAATGGGGAAGATAGGATGTTTCACAGACATTAGAGTTTTGAGTCTCAGCTTTGAGTTCAGTTCATCCTTATTTTAAATGATATATTGAATCTCAATATAACCTTAGTAAAGAGTAGTACCGGGATGTAGAGATAGTCTCTGAAGTGTGTTTAGACAGTACTGGAGATGTACTGATTAGCTGTAAAATTAGGACTGTGTTAACGCCTGTGTAAAATAAATGCATGGGATGTAGAGATAGTCTTTGAAGTGTGTTTAGACAGTACTGGAGATGTATTGATTAGCTGTAAAATTGAGACTGTGTTAACGCCTGTGTAAAATAAATGCACTTTGGCATTAACAGTCCTTTTCCAATTTCTTTAAACCTTTATGAAAAAACAGTACAACTTTCTGACTATAGATTCCTAACTGGTCTGATGATGTTTTCTAGGTACATATCTTTTTATTAACAATTGTTGGGTGTAATGAGAGGGAGAGAAAATGGAACAACTGATGCACCATATGTACAAACCAAAAAAACCCCGATCTGTAGGTGTTACACTGAACAAGAATTTGGTTTAGTCCTACTTTTTTTTGCATAGGTAGCGTTTACATAGTTGTATTGCATTTTGAAAGATTTGTACCCAGTAATGGTTACTTGCTATTTGTTGTTTCTTCTTTTAAGCTAAAGATGCATGTGTACACACATACATTAGGTCTTTATATCTTTTGGAAACCCTTCTTTTCTTGCGAAAAATATTTTGTGTCCACACGGTTTAACCCTACGAATGTATACAGGGTGATTTGTAATCCATCCATTATCAAGCAACAAACTTATGCTTCCTCTTAAATTTTTGGGGTTGTTTCTTTTCTAGAAGAAATAAGCATCTTCCCCTTCAAATCTTGCGAGGACAGCAGCTGCAGATGCTTCTGTATTTAATACGCTATTAACTTCATACATACAAAGATACACTCACTTGCTCGTGTGCTCCAGTGTCGCGTTATAGGTGAACAGGCTCTAATTACAAGTATATACCATCTGCCGGTGTGTGGCAGCAGAGTGGTACTCCATAAAAATCCTGGTTCCTATTACTGAAATGTATGATTTATGAGCTCAAAGAGAAAATGTGCCACTTGGCTGGTGGAGGCTGCATCAGGGGCTGGATAGCACCATCTAACAGTATGGAGTGCTGCTGCTTATTCATCTTTACTCTTCTTCTCCCCTCCTCAGTCTCCTCCCCCAGTATTTTTATTTTCAACATAATCTTTGGAGTTTTTTATGATAGTTTTTCAGACAGCTTTGTCTCGTCTCACTTTTATAGAAGATTAAAAATGGTTGTTGAAATATTACACTCCTTATGGTGTTTGCAGCAACATTTTTTTTTCCCTTCGGCATCACATACAGGAGTTTACTTTCTGTAGTAAAAATGATACTGATGTGATATGGTGGTAGAGAAGTGGGACGTTATCAAGACAGCTGAGGAGGATTTCTCCTTCCCCTTCCAAGCACGTGTGTAATGCAAGTGTCTACTGCTCAGTCTGAAAATTGTATTTTAATATTGAAATTGGCCCTATTTTTCATTGAACAGTATGCTACAGACTGCATAAAGGTTCTTCACTGGATTGAAAAGGAAGAGGAGAGATTCGGAGATAGATGCAGCTTTGGACCTTCCTCTCCAAAAGCCAAGAACTTAATCTCTTCCTACCTGTGGAGATCGTGTCCTCTTAACTGCTTTTTAGTGGGGAAATGGCTGAGGAGGTTTTGGACTGAGGGTTGAAATATACTTTGTCAGGAGAGGAATAGGGTGACAGGAAAGGAGACCTTTTTGTTATGGTTAGTCCATCAGTCTACCTTTGACTGCTAGATTACGAAGTCAGAACTAGTAATAATGTATTTAGTGGTTGGCTCAATGACCTTTAGTGTATGTAGAATAAGAATAGGCTTTTTGTTATGTTTTCGAGCTTTATAGTATCCATGCTGAGCATCCCACAGAATGTTTACAGCAATAACAAACAATAAGGACTGGGCCGATACATGAAAAATGAAATTTTTCTACAATACCTTACAGTAAAACCACTTTTTAAAATTAATTTTAAAATTTGATCACTGTTTCAACTCAAGCAAGACAAGATCCTGAATAAAAAGATATATTTTCCCCAGTCTTGTACATATATGTGTGTGTATATATTCATTTTTAAAAATCAGCATGTTTTAAACAATGTTTAAATGTCATAAACTGACACATCTATGAATACCTGTTGTCTTATTGTTTGTGTTTAGAACGTATGCCATCAGAAGGATAAGAGATGCCTTCAGAGAAAACAAGAATATAAAGGATTCTGAAAAAATAGAAGAATTAGTGAATAAAGCCAAAGCAAACCTAGAGGTTATTCATCGCCAGGTATGCTTATTTCTCTCATTTTATCTAAGAGTTGTACACTCCTGAGTTAACTGTCTTATGCCACTACAGATGGAAAAATTAGATCCTTGCTCAGAACATCTCTGCATGAAGAGTAGTTTCTGTATGATTGAGTTTGAGAGGGTAGGAAACATCTCTTTATCCATGGTGGCTGCAACAGGGATGTTTGTCCCATTAACTGGAACAGGCCTTGCTGTTAAAATTTATATGCTCTTCTATTATCTTTTCTCCTGTTTGTTTTACAGTCTCTTTACTCTGCTTCTCTGGTCTGCCCGCATTTTCCTTTGAAAATGTTTTCTCTAGCTTTTGTGTGTTCCTTCCCTCATTATTTCCTCCTTCCGTCATAGGTTTAGAAGAGTATCTGTGATACTCTAAGTCTTCCCCACCTCCAGATACAGTGTTAGAACAGTGGCAGAACAAGAAATTCCTGAAGTGAATTAAATAAATGATGGCTACATGTGTCCAAGCAGGGTGACAGATCTTAATTTCGGAAAAGTAGAGTTACTGGCAATAATTTTCCCTGACTTAGCCTGAGAAACATTTATACCATCTCTGTTCCTTCCACTGGTTGTCATATTATTTAGACATGATTTATACTTCTGTGAGCTTTAGACACTTTATTACTTCTCATACATACCCATTGTCTACCTACAGTGACCACTAAAAATGTGAAGAAAGCAAGCTGCTACACCTGAACTCTGTAGGGGCATTTGCAATGCTTAAACTGTCCCTCCTTGCAAAATCTGCACTTACTGACACTGGTCAGAGCTCAGTAGTACTTGTATTAAAGAGCAAGTGAATACATGCACCAGTTCCTCCATGGTCTGTTTTAACATGAATCTTTTAACAACCAGTAGGTCAGTTAACTGAATTCTTATTTCGGTAGGAAGATGGGCCCTTTGATTTGGCAATTAAGTATTAATATTTTGATGCAAATTAAATTATTTCTTTGTGATTTCTTCTCCCAGGCGCAGCTCTTGTTTTGTGCTACCATAGCTTTGCTATCTATTTTTAACCCAAACACAGCTATTTTTGTATTTTAGAAGTGTTTCTGAAAGAAGCAATTCAGATTGGATTGATTCAATGCATTTATATTTAAATGTTGTGGTGTTTTTTCTCATATCTGTAGGTGGTGAGTAGCATTTTCATCTCTTCTTTTTGAGGTTTTTGTCTTGGAGAGCCTTGATATCTACTATTCTCCAGGGAAGCATTAGAGAATAAGAATTAGAAGACATGAACAAGGGGGTGTTGCAGGAGAAGAGTCAGAGATCACTCCAAATGGATCTGAGCTAGTAGTTAGCTTATTGTGTTCTACTCAGTAAATTTAGGTATGTAAAATGTATAATAAGTACAGATGGATTAGCAGTCAATACTACTTACTACACTTAAAGTTAGTGTGGGATACAAAGATTATTGCTTAAGATAACTATACATATCTTCAATGTTAAATGCATGCAAAAAAATGTCACTTATCAACCCATTGATGTCTGGTGTCAGGTAAGGGATCTCTCAGCCTTGAAAAATAATTTTGAGAGGCATCCCTACTCAAGGGGAGATCCCTGCTGCACAGCTAGCTGCTATGGAGGGAGAGCTCAATGGACCCTGATGTTTGCAGATATTTATAGTGTAAAGTGAGTGTTCTGCAGTAAGATTTTCTGCTGTGGTAGTACAGTTTTGGCTGCTTATCAGCCCAGTCAAACAGGGTTTTGGGAGGTTTGGTGCTGAGATCTCACTAATAGCTCCACACAATAGAATTAACTTCAGTTAGGCCTACTCGCTGAACATCTGCCTGGACCAAAGTTCAGTTAGTTCAAAGAGGAGTGTATCCATCACAGGGAGTGTCAAAAAGTAAGAATGCACAGGATCAAATTCTGACACTTACAAAAATCTGCATCAAAGTAGTAACGATTTGTGGCTGTGGGATCTCCCGTAGTTAAAATGCTACAGAAAATCTCCTCTAGATTGTGGCTAAGACAAATTTGTGTCACCATGTCAGAAAATGCTCTGTGATGGTTGTAAGAAAGAACGTAAACATTTTTCTTGATTTATCAGATAAACATTAGAAAGGCTACCACAGTAACTCTTTTGCTATGGCATGGATGACTGAAGTATACTAAATTTACTTTTGTTTTAAAATACCTTAACTGCGACCTACCTGGCACAACTCTTTTATAAATATAAGTACTTCTTTTTTCTGAAGAAAGTTCAATTTCAAGGTATCAAAGCACTTGAAATAGCTGGGAAATATTATTCACTCTTTAGAGATACGTATCTAGGATGCTGAAATGAGGACACTGATTTGTAGTGCCTTAATGTTCAGGGTACCCTGACTTGATGTGGGTAGGATTTGGCTCTTGCTGGCTATATGAGCCTAAATAATAAAAGGCAGTTCTAAGTCAGGTGCTGGGTATAAAAGCTTTCCAGCTTTTCTTCCAAGAAAACATGCTTCTACTGACTCATCTGAGCCATGATAAAGATTATAATAAATAATAAAGATTGTCCCTCGGCATTAGATAGGTCTGAGCTGCCTGGGGAAGAGTGGGAAGAGCAGGTGGGCTTGGTTCACGTCTGACTGGTATACCCTCTCAGTGTCCTCTGAAGCACGGTTGAGTTTAAGGACATTTTGCATTCGTTGGTTGCTAGTGAACATTTTGATCATACATAAGCACATGTGCCTTTACATACACAAGTATCTCTAACAAGCCTGTATGTGACCAAGAGCTAACTAACTGTTTCATATACCAGTCTATTTTGTACTGCTAAAAATATTGTGCATTTAATTCTTCATTCAAGAAAATAACAGCGGTAAATGGTTAGACAAGATTTGTTATTTTCTTTTAGCAGATTCTACTTCATTGCATTAGCAGAACCATTTTAAGCTGCTACTTTTTTCCATCTTGTTACATTGTAGTAATGGCAAAGAAATATTATAACAAATCTGACTTGACTCAAGATCCAGAGAAGTTATTGAGAGCCGCTAAGTAATATATAAATATTGCTTTAAAATGTTTTAAATGTAGGCATGAATTTTTCAGCCAGGAAGATGCTCAGAAGCAAAAAGAGCGTGTAGGGCTCTAGTTGCCTGAAGTAAGACCACTTGAATTTTCAGAATATGAAAATCTCTCCATGCATGTTTTAGTTTTGCAAACATAGGAAATGTGTTTAATGCAAATATCTTAAAATATATTATGATAAAACTGTTGTCAAGCAGATGATGTTACTTGTCTTTCTGTTAGCGTTTGTAACTTGGAGGGTATTTTTGTTGCTGGGACATACCTGAATAGTGTAGAATGGCCTCAGTTCCTGCTAAACCTCTGCAGGTTTTGCTTGTTTGTCTGTTGTTTCAAATCTCAGCTGTTTCGGGGGTTTCTCTCACATCTGAAACCAATCTGCTAAAGCCAGAGTAGCTTTAAATTAGATCACATTTTGGTATCATTCCATGGAAGAATTTCAGGAAAAATATACTTGCAAAACAAGGAGTATTGAAGAGCCTGATACAATTTTAGCATTCCCGTTTTTAATACTGCTAAAACAGTGAAACTTACATCAAACTACGTCTTGTGTCACACTTTTAGACGTTTTCCAGACAAAGTATAATAACGCTGCATTCAGTTCTGGAAGGGTGTAGGTGTTTGTCTTACATATTTGCATGAGTAACAGACAGTAACACGTAGTAACAGTAACATAATAGGTAATGGAATTTTTTAAAAGAAAATAATCTGATAAAGGAAAATTTGTTTATCAAGATAGTTTTGTGACACAAGTCCCTGTCAGACTTGATGTTTGGGTAATATGCATTATATTTTTCTGAGACATTCCCACCCAGTTGCTCCCCCCTGCAAAAACTTTTTTCTGAAGAATTGCAAACAGTTGTGCTTTGCCGAATTTCGATTATGTTTCATCATCTTACTTTCAGCTGTAAAGCAAGAAAAATATTGGGGAAAAAAGCAGTACTGTTCTAAAAGTATTTCATCAAGACTATTAAAAACCTTAGCATCTAAATTGATATTAATATTTACTTTCTGTCAAATTTCATCATGCTCTGTGGAAAACAATTTGTTGTTACTCCCCATTTAATTGAAGATTTAAGTAATGAAGTTATCTGACATTATTAAGACTTTGTTTTTAAAACTAACCAAGCATAATATGAAGTGCTTTTACTTCTAAATGCAGAAGCACTGAATCAAACACAAGATCTAGTGTACTTTTTTTCCTAAGTGTGGGGTTTATTATGATGTAGTGCATCTTGGTATTGCTGACTTTTTCGTGGCGTGTCGATAGAAATTAAGTGATATCCCACTTTGCTGACAATTTGTTGCTATTCAGATTTATATTCACTTTACATTCTAATTTATGGTTTAGTCATCAAAGTGACCATTGAAGTGTAATGTTCATAAATAACTATTTGAATCAGCCTAGTGGGAAATGTGAAACAGTGACGGATTACTGTCATTTTGTTCATGTCAGTCACCATGCAATTTGCTTGAATGTTGTAAAAGTAGCTTTATAAAGCGGAAAAGCATGGAGGAACATTAATCTCTGCCTTAGTCCTCCTCTGCTTGTTACTGGTTTTGATTTTAAAATAGTCTGGCTAAAGGAAGGAACAACTCTGATTTTTCTCAACACTGTTTGTGTAGATTTTTTCTGTGTGTATACTGCGTTAACAGCACAATTTATGGTATTGTATATTATTGTATCAGGAATTGTATTCCCTGAAAAGAAGGGCCTTGTGAGAAGTGCATTGTCACAAGTAAGTTTGAAATAGACAGTTTTTCATCTCTTAAGTTTTGAGGCTACGTCTTGAGGTCCTTTGAGGATTATTGTACCAAGACTTCCATTTGTGAGTTTCCATCACTATTAGAATATGTTAGGGTTAGGTGAATTTGCCCTGAAATGTTACTGCTGTTGCTGAGATTCAAGATTTATAGAAGCCACTTTGAAGATAGGATAATATTGAGTGTTTTGAAGCATTTGCTAGTTTTCTTTGTGGCATGTTGTTTCTCTCATTTTTGAATTGAAAATACAAAGATGAAATTCAGAAGTTACATTAGATTGGTGTGCTCCACTTAAATCACTTGTTTTAATTTATAGCACATCTGATTCTTAAGTATTCATCCACAGTAATTTCTCCTGAGTTTTATATTGTAGCTGGAAACTACTAGTCATCTTGTTCTCCAATAAAGAATGTTTATTCTGGTTTTCCTGGCAACTCTGAAGGCTTTTGTATCAATTGTACTGTTTTTGACATCACACAACTACGGTCCTCTTCAATAAAACAGTGTTGATATTTCACAACCATTTTTTGTCTCTTTAAATAATCCAAACTGATGAAAATCATGGTTTTCCCAAACCTTTAGCAGGGAGACAAGAGATGCACTGTGAGCAGTTATGCAGTCAGGATGCGTGGACCTGCTTCCTTTGCAACTGGTTGGTCATTGGGGTTTTGTAAGGGAACAGAAGAACTTTTCTTTGAGTTTTCCTCCTCTGACTTGACCCTTCTTACTGTTCCCTTCAGATATGTAGAAGAATGAAGGATTCTGAAGTATGAGAACTCTATTAAAAAGGTTTCACAGATAATGATAAGTATCAAGTACTTGCAGCATTTTTCATTTTTGCAGCGTGTTCTAAGGATATTCTAATCCTTACAGTACTCATTGATTGTAGTAAGTTTAGCTCTGTTTCTTTTAATGAAATGCTTCATGACTATGCCTTGATAAAAGCCCATGTCACGTTTAGTGTGAGATTTTGGTCTCATTTCTTGTGTTTTTACATATTTGCCATTTCTAGTAAAAATTATTAGTATGGTGTTGTTTTGAAATTTGTGTAAAATAACAGGCGAACAGTTCTTCTGGATCTTTTTTTTTAGCAAGCCAAGTTGCTAGTGCAGCTGTGTGTGGCCAAGTACTGCGCTTTCTTGAGGTGCTCATTAGCAGTATCTCATTTTAGCACTATCATAGATTCAAGTAACAGTTGACTGGAAGTGGAAATGATACTGAATGAATATACTAATACATCACTCATTATGAACTGGTAGTAATACAGCTATAGCATAAGGGAGCATATTTAAGTTAATCAAAATAGTATAGCTATTAAAGCAAGTTTAATAAATATTAGCAAGACAAGCAGTTTCAATTATAGTTACATTAAAAAAAAGAAATATTGAAGTAGCTTAGTTTACTGCACTGGCTTTGGATTTTACTGCTTATCCTTTGTGACTTAATCAGCAAATACTCCCATTGTTTTCCATAGTTCAGTTCTAGTAATCCTGTGATTGATTTGCAGCAACAGCAGGGCAGTTACTAAGTGCCAAGGTGTATGTATTTCTGGACTGAAAGCATACTGTTGAGCATTTAGGGGACTGATACCAGTTTTCACAGTTGTGAATGACATTGGAGTTGACTGTCTCAAGGAACTAACCAACTTTCAAGAAATGCTCAGTGTGTCTGAAGATACCTGTGTTCATACTGCAGAGCACTGTAGGCTGGATGCCCTTAGCAGGAGAAGATTTATTATGAAAATTCTTATTAGTAGTTTTAGTTTCAGGCTGCAAGTCGTATTTCTGTCTAATTTTTATGAATATGTAAGAAAGTTGCAAAATGCTGTATAATGTATTTGATTATGTTAGCATAAGTTTTGAAGCCAAGAGGGAAGAATAGCTGGAGAAGCTCTTAAAGCACTCCGAGTACAGGGTGCAGCACTTACACCTATTGTTCAGGAATGTATATAATATTGGCAAGTCACGTTTTTCTGCTGGTAGCCAGTTATACTGGAGCTCTAATATGGATTCTTCTTACCAAGTTTGTCACTGCAAGGAAGTTTTAAAATCATAGATTAATTTACTGCTTGTTTTGAAAAACTCGTTGAATTTTATTTAAATTTTTTTTCAGATTCACAAGGGCAAATACTTATCTTTCCACAAAAATTTATAGACTTAAGATTCTTATCTAAGAGGAGTGTCCTTGGAAGCTTACTGCTTTTTTACTATTGTCATATATTTCTATTTATTACAGTTTCATCTACACATTCCAACCAGGTTAGAGCCAACATTATGCACAGAGAGAACTACTCCTGCTTCTTGAGCCGTTTAGCTCAATAAAGCAAGTGTAGATTCAGGAAAGAGCTTTCAAATGCCTCATTCAGAGAAGAGGAGGAGGTGAATGTCACAATCAAACAATGGACAATGGTCCTGTTAAAACAGTTTTATCAAGTCACCGCATGGTATCAGTTTTGGAAGGTAATCAAGCATCTATACTCTTCTGAATATTGCAGTGACATCTAGAATTTAGCAAACAGCTGGCATGTGCCTCTTGCACTTCTCTTGCTCCTAGCCTGTTGCAATACTGGTAGTCAAGTCTTTAATTGCTTTAGCAGATCATGAGTTCTCACTTGATTCGTTCCCTACATGCATTTACTGAAATTATGCTGGAAGCTTGTGGCAAAGTCAAACACTGAATTTAAATCAGATTACTTTGGGTTTTAGAAGGCATTTGTGGAGGGATGGTTCTGTGGATTTTTTTTTAATATAAATTCCAAAGAAAAAGATACGCCTTTGAATAGAGAGTAAGTTTGAACAGAAGCCCAGGTGAATGAGAACTTGGCCCTTCACAGGACATGTTAGCAGTGAGGTCCATTTCAGCCAGCCTTTTCAAATAGCTTTTTCATCTTGTCATGCATGACAGCTTGGAGATATGCAGTATTATAATAGATGCCAAAAGCCCAGAGCTGTCATATCAGCTTAATTCCTACCATCTGAATGTGCAGGAAGTATTACAGACGTTTTACCCATCTTCAGGTGTCATGGCTCTCCAGGTTACATCTGTGTGAGTCTCCAGCGCAGCGTTACTCTTTAGGCTTTCGTTTAACTCTCGTGATGGAGAGCAAGAATGTATTTTCACAAGTGATTTGCTGCTGTTTGCCCTGCTGACTAAATTACAAGTTTGCAGGTTGTGCCTGCAGTATTAAGTACCAAGTAGACCCTGCATTGAAAATAACTTTAGGCTACAAGCAAAGGTGAATTGGACGTAGAATGAGCCTTTGTCTTTCTGTTTCAAGAGCCTTAGTGTAAAACACAGCATTTGATGTATGCAGTAACCTTTCCTGCAAAAAAAAAAGACAGCTGCTTTTAAAATACTTTATCTATCATGAAGAGCTGTCATTATTGTTGTTACATGTTTTGTGACTAATCCAGTGAGATTGGGGCCTTATCATAAATGATGAGTAGTTCTATACTGCATTGTCAGGAGCGGGAGTAATGGATTGTTTTGGATAACCACTGTGATTAAGACACAGCCAAGATCAGATATGTTCAGTGCCAAAGAGCAACTCTTATTTTTCTTACCAGTTATCTAAATCAAAAAGAGAGAGAGAAGAGGAGTGTTAATAATAGAATATTCACCGCCGTGGGTCTGCAGCATCCTGCTGATCCCAAAGTCAGTCTCAGCAGGGATCCAGTCTCAAGAGGCCACAGTCTTCCTGAAATGCCCACTTTTCAATCTTCAGAGTCCGAGGTGTTCAACCTGTCCAGTTGAGGGTTAAGCGTCCTTGTCCAGTCACCAAGCTGCATGCTCCTTTCACATGCTGTTGATGAGCTGCCTATACAACCTTCGTTCTATAGTTAGCAAGCTGTATTGCACATTAGCTAATCTAACAGCTAATATTGCTAATGTGGACATAAAAATCACAAGACGTTTGCTGACAAAGTGCTGTTACCACAGAAATTTAACCACAAGTCCACCTTAAGTCTTTCTCCAGTCTAATGGTTAGGCTTTTCTTCTTCTACTGATGGTACAAAGTTTGAGACAAAAAGAAGTCCAGCTTCTCACATGCATCCAGAGCTCTGAGCATCTGATGTTATGCACAGAGGAGGGCTGTCTGAAGGACTAGAGAAGGACCTACTTTTTAGCAAGCAATTTGGCATGGTGGTAATGTCACATCCGGTCAAGTAAATGCTAGGTGTAAATTTTCACATAGAAGAGAGTAAGTTTCATCAATCTGGCTGGTCAGTAGCTTCCTGAAACAGTTAGCAGCACTGATTGAACCAGACTGTGCTGAAGAAAGCTCCAGAAGCAAGGAAAGATCACTGTTTCAGGGAGAGATGTGTTTACAGTTCATCTCTTCATGCTTTCTGCTTACCTGTGTTTGGTGTCTCAAGGGCTCCTTCCCAGTTGTATAAATTAATACAGTTCATGGGGGTGGCTGCTGCAACACTTCAAAGAAGCCTCTTCCAAATGACGTAAGTAACAGCAAATGCGTGTGTGTCCTTTCAAATATAAAATATTGCAAGAGAGGGAAGGTTGAAATAAGTGTTGGAAGTTTTAATCACAGCTATAATGACGTCTGCCATTTTTTTCATCTGCGTGGTCTTGAATTGATGCCTGCGAGTCTGGTTTGTAGCAGTGCCAGTTGAGCCAGTATTTGAAGATTGAGTTTATAGCATTAAAGTATATTAACCTTTGAGCAACTTCCTGTCTTTCCTGCTATGTGGTGTCTGCTGCAGAGCAGAACATTTGTGGAGGATCTTTTTTTTTTTTACTGAATAGGAAAAAAAGAAGTATGGCAGTTTGTGTTATTTATGAAATGTATAACCTTGTGAAAGCGTGTGTTGTGCAGGGAAGAACATTTGTGGAGGATTCTTTTTTTTTTTACTGAATAGGAAAAAAAGAAGTATGGCAGTTTGTGTTATTTATGAAATGTATAACCTTGTGAAAGCTTTCGTGTGTGGTTTATGTCAGAACATAGGTCTCTCCCAAGCATAGTATGGCAGTTTGTGTTATTTATGAAATGTATAACCTTGTGAAAGCTTTCGTGTGTGGTTTATGTCAGAACATAGGTCTCTCCCAAGCATCCCTTGTCAATGGTGTTATCATGGGGTAAACCAGTTCTAAGTACAGCAAGACCTTGAGGAAATGAAAGGGATTGCTCTTTTGAGGACTTCTGAAAAACGTAAGAGACAACAGCTCTGTTATTACAACAGTGATCTCTGTTTTGATCTCCCACAGTTTATTGGTTGCTTCTCATTCTGTTGTTTTGTTTTGCTTTCCTTGCTGAAAAACCTTTCCTTCCAAGTTTTATGCTGCTTATTGAAAGGAGACAGTGTCAGGTTCAATGGCACTGCAGCTGAGCAGGCACACTTTCCTGTAGGAGGAGCTTTGGCACATTTGTCTGGTGCCTCAGATCCCCAGGACTGTGTTCTGCTGCCCTTGAGCTGCAGTCTGTGATTCAGGATGATGATGATGTTGTTGATGCCTTCACTATACAACAAGTCACCTAGTCCTGTAGCTGTGGTACAATGTTTTTTTATGATATTTTCTGCCTCATGCTCAATCATCAGTCTCTCAGCATATTGCAGTTAGTTTTACCCTTCACAGCTAACAAGAGGAAGAGGGAGCATTTTAGGTCCTCTTTAAGTTACTTGAATTCTTCTCTGGCCTTTCAATGGCCACGCTTCTCCCTTCAGCACATTGGAAATACGGTATGTAAAATCCTCCCCTGCCATTCTAAATCAGATGCCTTTTTTTTTGTGTCTTCTACAGTTAATTTGTCAAGTCTAAAGAATTCATTCTTAGCATAAGGCCGGTCTGCAAAGAGCTCTATTTGTTCTAAGAAACCGGTTTCATGAGTGCTTTTTATTTCCACTTCTTATCTTCATGCTTCTTTGCCTGATTCAGTCACTAAAACGCTTCCATTACCCCAGTTGCAAAGGTACCACTTGTTTTCTTATTTTAAAATGGCTTATCAAAATGAAACCTCTTTGTAAACCCCACCAATGTTAATTGTCATTTAATAAAAATCTTCACAGTCGTCTGTGTCTGCATGTATTGTAATCTTCTGGGGGTCCACTCTGGAGGTCCACTGAATACCCTTGTGATTTAGCATAATACCAAACGTGGTCTCTGTCACTAACACCGTTTCAGTGAATTTGACTGGCTGCAAATCCAGACTAATTAGGTTTTATTTCAACAATAAACATACGCATGGCTGTCACATAAAGCTCTTTCAAACGAAGAAGCTTTATCATTGACCTGTTATGTTTCAATTTTATCTTTTTTTGCACTAATTTGGATTTTATCTAGTGTCTCTTTAGTAAGCTGCTTGTATTTGAGGGAAATGTGTTTGATCCGTGAAGTTGTGAAGGTGGCCAAGCTTTAGGGAAGAAAGTTGCTAGACTCCAGTACCAGCATGTCTGATCCAGCTCTTGTAAGTTTAAGCAGGAAAAACAGTTTTCTAGACAAGAGCATAGAGAGAAGTTTAATTAGTGTTTATTCAGTCTCCTTGATACTGGTGCATTGCTGCTGTCTTTCAGCATTGTGCTTTCTGAGGTGAGCCTGGGAGGCTTTTTTTGGACTTTAAAAGCTATAGCTGCAATGCCCTTCATCTTGGTGGCATGTGTTATGCCAGTACATTAATTCAGGAAGCAAGTAAAAAAGAAGAAAAAAGGAGCCCAGACTCTTTCAGTCACATTTAAATCACAAATTCACTGATTGCCTTTTGCTGCTCTCTCTGGGGTATGTCAGATGTATGCTTCCCCGCTCCGAGGAACAGACTGCCTGAATGTCCTTCCTAGGCTGTTTGCTTTGCAGGAAGGGGACAATTACTAAGCAGAGTTCCGAGTTCACCTTTATAATTTGGTCACCTGTAGAATGTACATAAGTACATGCTTTGAAACAAAGAGCTACTGTTTATCCTGTAAATAAGGTCTTGTCTCTCACCAAGCCAGTTATGAATATTTCAGTGTAGTGGCTACATAAATAGTCTTTCTCCTATGAACGTAATTCACTCGCTGAGCAGTTGCTTTGGTATTTTTTAACCATATTTTCATCCAAGTATATGGTTAATGAGATCATTATGTGACCCAATCACTTAGTCTTTCACTTTAATACATATCTTGTTTGTAATTGTATTGATTTTGTTGTTGACCCAATGCTTTGGTTACGTGTTCAAATGTTCTTAATGGAGAATAGTTTTTGTCTCACAGCAGTCTGATTTCTGTGCACATTTGTCAGCAGTGAATACTTACTGAGAGTGATTACTTTCTAACTGCTTGTACCAGTATACCTTTGGGAGGTTAATCAATCTTGTGCTTTTTAATTGACATCAATAATGTGTTTACATTTATCAATATTTCTTAATTGTCAAGTTATAACAGTGGAACTTCAATAATAAATCATCCCAATGGTTAACTTTTTACATTAGATTTTTAAGAGTCTCCTTAAGCATTTTGACATGTTGTAAATTGCTTTTAAATGATTTGTATGTATGCTCATGGGGAAGAGGAGAAAAAATTGGTATGCAAAGTCATGCAGTAGAATAATACTGAAGATCTAACCCATTTCAGTGAAATACATTTACCACGTGTATGGTATGCTTTATGAATGAAAAAGGAATTAAGTCTTTTCAGAGTGCTAGTTTTATTACTAATAATTTTGTGACTAGGATATCACGTGTATATTTGTTGTGCCATCCTAAGGGACTTATCAGGGCTGGGACTGTTTCCCTTCTCTCAGCTGTACAAGCAAGGCAGAGGGCAGAGACAATTACTAGCATTATTCCTCCTCTGCAGAAGTAGGAGCAACCTCTGGGACATCAAGGCACCATGATTTTAACTGTTTGTTTCACCACATGCCTGTCCTTAAAATGTAGAGGTGGAAATGAAAGAGGCTACTTCTGTTTAAATTTAAGCATATATTTAAAGACGTTGGCGTGTA
>NW_010395929.1:34372-35656 GCF_000710305.1 Buceros rhinoceros silvestris
GTGTAGGTAAATAAATTATTTGCCCAGGTTCTCAAAATGTGCTTACAGCAGAAATTAAAGCATGCTACTCCAGGTCTTACACTGTCTGTCTCAGTAGATACCCCATTATTATCCTAACCTCTCTCTGCTCTCTTCCCTTTAGGTCCAAGTAGCAGTAGACAGAAAGCTAGTGGGATGCTGGCAGCATTGTTTGTGTCAGTCTTACCATGTTTTATGGGCTACATCAAAGGCAATATAAGAATTAAACCCCCTGCTTAATGAGCAGTGAAAAAAAGACTTCATAGTTAATGCTGTTAATGCTGTTGTTTCCTAGTTAAGTGAGAGCCAGAGAGAACACCAGGATAGGAAAAGAGCGAAGTAGGGAAGTAGCAATTTGTGTGTTTTGCAGTTTTACTTGTCTTTTTAATTGAGCTTCTAAAGGTGAACTGCAGTTTTTCGAGTAAATACATACAAAAATTCAGATAAAAGTAGTTAATGTTGTTAAACAACATTATATTATATGGAATTATTTAATATATTACTGTGCAGAACCTAATTTTACAATGCTTCTTGTAGGAGGAGCTGTCGACTTAATTAGTTATCTGAAATGCTGTAGAATTAAATGGTATTTCACATAGATTTAGAGATACACTGTTTGCTTAAGTGGAAAATGAGATTGGAAATATGAATGCGTATTTTGGGAAAGAACAACAGGTGAGTAATTGAAAGAGCTGGAGAATGAGTGTGAGTAACCTCTTTAATCAGTTGAAATGGTAGGAAAAGAATATTTATATACCTTATCATAACAAACCCCCTTTATCAATGGGTGAGTAAAAACTCCACCAGGGTCTCAGTCCTAGGAACAATAGGCTTGATTTAAACATCTAAATCTTGATGCAGGTAGCAAATTTCCCTGGCATTTGAACAATTCAAGATCAGATGTGTCTGTATTCCCGTTCCCCTTGCTGTTCTTGTTCTCCATCTCGGCTCCATCCTCACTTAGTACTCTAGCTTAGTACTCTAAAATACTGTATTTCTCTGTATTTCAAAGAAGAAACTGTTTGCTGAAAACTATTGTTAATAGAATGATAGTTTTTATTTCACTTCTTTGAACCTGTATGAGGGGAAAATGGCTGGCATACTAGTGAATTAAACACTAGTATTAAGCTTGATGACATTCTACCTAGTGTCATGATTGAAATTTCTGTTTCTGTAATTTCTGTTTTTATTCCCTTCCTACTAACTGAAGAAATTATATGTTGCCCAGGTTCTAAAAAAAAAAAAAGAATCCAGAGATTTTGTTGT
>NW_010395930.1:0-873 GCF_000710305.1 Buceros rhinoceros silvestris
CAGTCTGGGGGCATAAGATTAAGAGTCCTGCACCGCATATCTGAGAGAGCCGCAGCATGGCCAAGATAGAGAGGAGGGCAGATAGAGCAGAGGGGGAAAGCAAGATGGCAAAATGGCGTCGAATCTTCTAACACACCCCCTTTTATGACTTCATTCAAAGAGGCGTGTTCTCCTTCCTGGAAGCTTGGAAGAACCACAGCTCTCTGGGAAGAAGAAAGCCAGACAACAGAAGAGCATCCGGTTCCTCCATGTTGAACCCAGGACAGGAAGAAGACAAGGAGCATACAAGGCTGCTGGCCAATTCAGTGACCAGGATGAGGCAAAGAGGGCTGATGTTGCCATACCCCTAATCCTAGAGGAGCCAACCCTGAACCACCCAACGTGCTCACAGATTTCGGCTGCTAAGACACTCGTATTGCCTACTTGCAGACCTCTGAGCATGCCAGTGTTGTTGATGAACAGCTGGACAGGATCTGCAGATCAAAGGTGGGCAGTCTACAGGCAGCAGCTGCTGCTCCTCCATTCTCAGTCAGTCTGCAGGCACTAAAGAAGTTCATGTGAGCTGTGTACTTTGGCTCCCTTTGCAGCCAGGAAAGAGCTGAGTACCTACTGGGGGCAATTCATCTCATCCTCAGACCAGTCGAAGCAGATGGGGTCAGACGTGCCTTACACACACGAGACAGCAGATGGTTCTGCCTGTTCCGTTGACTGTAACGGGAACCTGGAGGATCTACCAGTCTCTGGTTGCAGAGGTGTGCACAAGCGCAGACCCAGTAGAGGCTCAGCTCTGAAACTGTCACTGTAGGGGATCTCTACTGCTGTGCCAGTGGCTGGGAGAGCGTGGGGGGACAGAGTATGGCATTGCTGCAGGGG
>NW_010395930.1:936-2549 GCF_000710305.1 Buceros rhinoceros silvestris
CGTGGTGTGACAGAGTATGGCATTGCTGCAGGGAGAGGCAAATAGGCTCTCCTGCTCCCTGGAAGAACTGAGCTGCTGGTTCTCAATGATGGTCTTTAATGGTCACTCGCTGAGTAAGTGTCCACAGCACCAGATACAGCTGCATTGGTGGCACTCCTTGCCTCTGAGATAACACCCACAGTATGATTGAGGACATCCTGAATTCTCTCCTTTGCCAGAACAAGGACTGGAAATTGCAGCATGGCACACCCTGGACACTGACTGTACCGGGGGCCCTAACCATGCCCTTATTTCTCCTATGGAAATCACAGTGGGACCCTCTGCTCCGGCACATGTCTCACTTCTCTCTACCAGTCTAGAGGAGTTTCGTCTCTATGTCGACACACCAAAGCTAACCTGGTAAACTTGGTTATTTTTTCTGCTTGTCACATAATTACAAAGGTCTTTATGGCAGTGTCAGCAGTGGTTTAGTACACTCCCTTTCCCCCCCTTATCCTCACTTTGGGTGGAACGCACAGCTTTTAGGATTCCTCCTGGAGTGGAGCACCCCAGTGCCATGTTAGACAACATAGAGGTGGCTGAGGGATTGTCATTGTCCCAGAAACCATTCAAGGGTGCTACAGGGATGGAGATTACATCCCCTCAAACACTCTTCTTTGTTCTGCCCCGTCCTCCAGTTTCCTCCCAGCAATCCTTACATGACCATGGTCTCCTACAAGTCCACAGACTTCTCCGCAGAACAGGCATTCAGAACATGATGCTATAGAAGGACAAACGTGGCAAGTGGGGAGGCCAACCTCTCACCCTGTTTCCTGCATTACAAAGAAATCCAAATTTTTTGTACATCTCTGAAGAGAGCGGGGACTCTGCTGTCCAGGTGCAGGTGCCTCTTGCTGGGTTTTAGAGGAATCATGGTTTCATGTGTGGGAAAGGTACTGTGTTTCCAGGTGAAGGAGTCATGGGATGAGGTAAGTGGACTATGGACCAGAGAACCAGACCAGGCTTGCAAGAAGAGTCTGAGCAGAGCCCATAGCCATAGTCCGTTTGGCAATGAAGGACGTACAACTGGAGAGCACAATTTGTCGAGTGGTGAGGAGGACTCTCACGATGAAGGAGGCTGGGTGCTTGTGGCCTGTGACAGAAGGAGAAAGGCACTCTCTGTAAGGCACTAGTTTTCTTTTGCCAGAGGAAGGTAGGACAGTTAAGGAGGGGGATAAATAACAACCACAACAAAACCCCCCAAAACCCCCTTACTTCACATTCAACTCTATCTGGATTGTTATCTGAGAACACTATGATTTCTGAGAGTGCAATGCCTTCTGGCCTGTTACTGGAAGACTTTGTGGATGGAGCCATAGTTAGTCCACGCAGCACCTGTCCTGTCCACAGAATATGCACTACAGTAAGGAAACATCCTGATTTCCCCTCAAAAGGAATTATTTGGCTGATTCAAGTCCATGATATGATAGGTGAGCAACTGGCTGATGGTTCAATCTCAAGGTGTTGTAGTCAAAGCGGTTCCATCAGGCTGGCAGCCAGTCACCAGTGGGGTTCCCCAGGGCTCAGTGTCATGGCCAGAGCTCTCCCACATTTCTGTAAATGATCTGGATGCA
>NW_010395930.1:2667-6351 GCF_000710305.1 Buceros rhinoceros silvestris
GAATGCAATGTGCTTTAAGGAACTTCGTGATGATACTAAACCAGGAGGAGCTGTGGGCTCCCTCGAGGGTAGAGCGACCTTCCCGAGAGCAGAGAGCTGGGCAGTCACCAGCCGTATGGAATTTAACTAGAGCAGGAGCTGGATTCTGCAGCTGGGACAGAGTAATCCTGGCTATATGTCCAAAGTGGGGGCCAAGAGGCTGGAGAGCAGCGGCGTGGAAAGAGATGTGGGGCTTTGGGTTGATGGCAAGTTGAACAGGAGTTGACAGCGTGTCCTGGCAGACAGAAGGACTAAAAGTGTCCTGGGGTGCATCAAGCACAGCATGGCTGGCTTCTCAAGGGAGGTTATTGTCCCTCTCTACACTGCACTGATGCGGCCTCACCTCGAGCACTGTGTGCAGTTTTGGCCGCCTCAACATAAGAAGGACACCAAAGTATTCAAATGGGTGCAGAGAAGGGAGATGAAGATCGTAAAAGGCCTTGAGGGCAAGACTGCCTTGGTTTGTTCAGCTTGCAGAAGAGAAGGCTGAGGGCTTCCTCAACAGGGGCAGCAGAGGAGAGGTGCTGATCTTCTCTCTCTAGGAACAGGACACAAGGAAAAGGAATGAGGCTGTGTCAGGAGAAGTTCAGACTGGACATTAGGAAAAGATTCTTCACTGAGAGGGTGATCGGTCATGGCCACAGCCTCCCCAGAGAAGTGGTCATGGCACCAGCCTCTCAGAGTTAACGGAGTATCTGGACAATGTCCTTAGTCCTACGTTTATTTCCAGTAGTCCTGAGAGGTTCAGGGAGTTGGACTCCGTGATCCTTCTGGCTTCCTTCCACCTTGAAATTTTCTGTGATTCTATGAATCCCCCTTGGAATCAAACTGGGAAGTAGATTACAGAGACTAAAGGCCAGACAAAAAAGCCTAAGGCATGGTTTATTTCTTCCCACAGCAGACCCGAAAACGGGTTAGCTGAATTGCTCATAGAAACACCCACTGATACAGGAATCCTGCTGTGAGCAATCCTGATGCTGTAGATGTCTGTACCCGGGTAGACAAATCTCATCACTGGTGCCTACCGCAAGGCTGTGTCCACACTGCCTTTGACTTTCACTTGATAGTTGACTTCTGCTTTCAGATTTCAGCAGCCTCCCTGTGCTGTATGGAAAGGCGAAGCTGGTCTGCAAGCTAGATTGTCCAGGGACATGCACATCATCTCGTTCTTGAGAAGCAATCGACTCACTCAGGAGCAGAGTCATACAAGAGTGACAGAGCAGGCAGCGTCACACAGAGTGTCACCAGCCAGAGGTTCAAGTACAAGCTGAAATCTTGAACATGCTTCTATGTGACATCACCTACCTGCATCTGGACTAGAAGTGAGGAATAATTCCATGCTTCACACCTTCCAGTTAATTTCTGTAGATGTGGAATTTTAAGAGTAGACCTTCATAGCCCAGCTGTGCTCATTCCTTCACACGGTACAGGGCTCCTCTTAGTTATCCCATGCTGTTCTAGTGTCACTCTAAGGCTTTTCGACAATTAGAAGAAAATTATTTGAAGCTTACTCCGTATATATCTTATGTTGATCCACAATGTACACTATGGAGTTGTTACTACGAAAACTGTATTAGCAAACAAAAACTAAAAAAGCTTTCAATTTTTCGCTCTTTTTTTTTTTTCTTCACCAAAGTAGGTGTTTGCTGACCAGTTTCCACAACGAGCCTTTGATTTCCTTGTTACGCGGGGTACAGATCACGAGATTGGTCAAGGGGAAGATGACTGTATGGAAAACTGCAACAACTTTTTCCATTGGGACAGCTTGGAAGGGTGAACAGTAGATGTACATAGCTGAGCCAACCGTGACAAAAACCACAATGATGTGGGAAGCACAGGTAGAGGTTGCTTTGTTCTTTGCCTTGGAGGACTGTGTCCAGAGCTTCAGCAACGGGAGAGTGTAGGAGATCAGGAGAAGCGTAAAGCACATAACGGTAACAACTCCATTGTTGAGGAACATCAGAAGCTTCACTTTGTAAGTGTTGGCACAGGCCAACTTGACCAGCTGATTGACATCACAGAAGAAATTGTCCAGGATGTTGGAACTACATAAGGGGAGGTGGATGCTGAGAGCAAATAGAATGATGCCATGGATGAAGCCCCCACCCCGTGCAGCCCCAACCAGGACACAGGATACCCTCCTGTTCACAAGCCTGGTGTAGTGAAGAGGTTTGCAAACAGCTACTTAATGGTCATAGGCCATGACCATGATCAGGAAAGCTTCAGCTGCTCCCAGGAAGTGGAGAAAGAAAAGCTGGGCCATACAGGCACTGTAGGAGATGGTCTTACCGTATGAGAAGAAGTCAGCCAACATTTTGGGTGGGGTCACAGAACAGTAGCAGATGTCCAAGGATGCCAGATAGGCCAGGAAGAAATAAATGGGTGATCCCAGCTGGGAATCCTTCCAAATTGTGAGAATGATAAGGACATTGCCTGGCAGAATGATCATATAGAAAAGAATGAAGAAGAAGAAGAGAATCATCTGGACTTCATGGTTTTGGGACAATCCCAACAGAACAAACTCTGTAACTACTGTATAGTTCTCATGCTCCATTTCTGCTCTGCAGAACTCTGAAAAACAGACAGGAATCACGGGAAAAAAAACCCAACTAACTACCAGTGCAAATCCCCAGAAATGTTTGAACCACTTGGGGCATATTTTGATTGCCTCACAGGTATATTCTTTGCCTATTTCCTGGTTTTAGGGAACTTCTAACAGCGAAATTCTTGAAAGCCAGTGGTATAGATTCCCACCAACATGGGCATTTTATGGGAAATGTAAACTGGAATTGCCCATATTTTATCAGATGTTCTTTGTTTTCTCTGTGCCCTGGAAACTGCCACCAGGATGGAATATAGGTCGTAAAGTATCCATTCATTCTTCCAGGGGTGTGCTAATTTTTGTGGTTTGCTGCGTAGATGGCTTTACCTGAGCTAGTCACGTCTACTCCCTCCAGCTGACAAAAGTAGGCAGACAGATCCAATTCTAAGGTAGACAGCTAAACACAGGTACACAAGTGCACTCTGAAATTACACAGTTAACCTAAATCACCTCTGCTGATTTTAAGTGGAAGTCACGTATAGATTAGCCACATCTGAAGGAAGGTTTATGAATCCTTTGGGTGAATTCATCTGACGGCTGTGGAGTTCTTTGCAATGAAACAATTTAAAATCCCTTTATACTTAGTTATGTCAGTATAGCCAGCCCAGGGAATGACTAATTCCATCCCAAATTTTCTCTACGATGTATTGGTTCAAGGATTTTCCAAAATATTTTGTTTTCCCCAATTGTCAAGGAGCTGTGGATCCCCAGATCACATTCAGACTTCTACCTTTCTGCAGGGAAATCCCATAGTGGTGTCTAATTTTCCAGCTAAGTCAACAGAACACTGGAAATGTAAAGAAAACACAATTATTTAAATATCTCTATGGAACTAATCCACCATAAACTGGCATGATGGCGGTCTGGAAAACAAATTGATATTTTTTCATAGAATGTATCAAATAATTTATTGAATTATTTATTAATTAGTAATTTATTTAAAATACTAGCCTGGCCCTGCTTTTGAGGTCAGTTTGCCACTCAATGCCATCAGGCCGCAGATGACTATGTGAGATCTAAGTGGTTCCTGGCGAAGAGCAGAA
>NW_010395931.1:0-1710 GCF_000710305.1 Buceros rhinoceros silvestris
TCAGTCCCACGGAAGAATCGGTGATCCCGGATGAGCCCCCAGAATGTCGCGACCTCACAGAACAGGCCCATCGCTGAAGCAGGAACGAATCGCTCAAATGCCAATATGGTGTGTAGTGAGACCCGTTTATTGTTTACAATACATACCAATTTATAGACTCTTGTCCACTCGACTAACTACATGGTGATTGGATAGTGACTCTGTTACACAGACAGCACACAGCTCTTAAAGCACTATAATTGGATAAAAGGGGTTAGTTTCCATGTGGTTAGTGTTTTGGTTAGAGCTAACAAACAAAGCCAGTAGAGATAGTATTTCCCACACGATAATACTGCAGCTGGGTTTCGGCTGCTAAGTTTCCCAGAGAAAGTAGCATATTTTCATAGTTCTAATTTCTGCTAGAAAAATACACCAACATCAAGCTTTGTTTATGATGAACAGGAACAAAACTGACTTAATTTATCCAATTATTATCCCTAGCCTATATTTTATACCATTTTAAGTAAGGTTCTGATTTTCACAGAATCACAGACTTGTTTTGGTTGGAAGAAACCTTTAAGATCAAGCCCAACCATTCACCCAGCACTGCCATGTCACTGCTAAACCATGTCTTTCAGCACCACATCTATAGAGCTTTTAAATACATCCAGGGATTGTAACTCCACCACCTCCCTGGGCAGCCTGTTCCAGCGCTTTACCACCTTTTCGGTAAAGAAATATTTTCTAATACCCAAACTAAACCTCCCCCGCCGCAACTTGAGACCATTTCCTCTCGTCCTATCACTTGTTACTTGGGAGAAGAGACTGACCCCCATCTCACTACAACCTCCTTTCAGGTTTTTTGGGGTTTTTTTTATTCCAAAGTTTAGACTGACAACACAGTAAAACTGAGCTGATGCACTGATCCTGCACACTTCAGCAAGAAGCCTCCCTTCTTTGCAGTAACACCAAGTAATGGAAATTTTGCTGAGGAGGAATACAAAAAGACATCCTGTGTAAGATGTGTGAGTCTGAGAATGGTAAACACATTTAAGACTATAATGTACAGGAAGCTGCCAACCTCAACCAAAATAAAATGCTGAATAGGGTAGTACGTCATGAATTACCCTACCTCCTGGTACACATATATTAGAGATAGCTTCAAGGAGGTGTAGCTGTCTGAACTACTCTTTGGAGTACCTCACCCTTGGGTTACATGCTTTTACCACCTAGTTCTCACTTGGTGCTGTTGCAGGGAAGGTGATTTTGCATCATGTGTCTGCAAGCAGGCCCTAATTACTCAGCCCTTCTTCTAGAAGCCATTTCAACTTCCAAACAGTACTATTAATTGCTTCTTGGAACAGCCTACTGGTTATTGCATATAATTATAAGGGGAAGACTTGCATTTCAGTCTTACCTAGTTCTTTATTAGCATAAAAACTGCAATATACAAAGAAGCAGGGACTGGAGCAGGAGGAAGAGGAAGAAGAAGTGGAGATATGTGGTACTATGTGGTATTCTCAAAAGTATGACACATAGCAATGACACACATACTTTTTGTCTTCTGTGGCCCTTGTCCAGTGATGCATGAAAAGCGCTCTCACACCTGCACTGTGCTTGTATAGCATGCAAGAAGAGCTCAAAAGTGGCAGCTTCTGATGGGGCAGCAAGACTGGAGCCCTTCCAAGCACAGGATGTTCTGCACAAGCAAAATCCGCTGGGGAAATGGAT
>NW_010395931.1:1780-4280 GCF_000710305.1 Buceros rhinoceros silvestris
GAAATGTATCTACGGAAAGAGCAGAGCTCACTCCCGCTACAAACATGGAACCAGCAAGAGAAATAGAGAAAGCCAGTGTATGAGTGGTGCCTGGGACGTGCAAGAGCAGCAGGCAAGAATCTAGCCTAAAGGGCCAAGGGAAGCCGTGATAAGGGTCTGTCTCAATGCTACAGAGGAAAAGAAGAAATCCCAGAGGGAGTCTTGCCAGCATACCCTGGGAGCAAAGAATGTTTTCTTTCCTGCAGTGTGGGGCCTGAGGGCCATCTTCATGGAGCATAAAACAAGCACCTAGCCAAAATGGTCTAAAGGAGCTCTGGCAAAAGGCTGTGCTCAATGTAGTAGAGGAAAGCAAAAAAACCCTGTGGACCGGTGCCAGCCCAGCCTCAAACTAAAAAGTATTCCTTCCTCTGGCTACAGGACATGAGAGGCCCCTTAGTGGTGCATGAACATCAGGCAGTAACCTAGCCAAAATGGATCGCAGGAACCTGGACAAGTGGTCGTGCTCAATGCTGCAGAGGAAGGCAAAGAGCTCCAGGAGACCAGTGCCAATCTGCCCCATGGGGGACAAGTCCTTCCTGACCCCAGCACTGGTGATTGACTGTTCCCTGAGCACGTGGGCAAGACCTGCCTCCTCATCCCAGACTGGTCATGCCTCCCAGGATGTGCCCAAGCCCTCTTTTCCCTCCACCTTGGAGGTAGCTCAGAGACTTCTGAGAGTAGCAAAAGGCCCCTGACCCGATCAGTCTTGAGGACAAGAATCCTTCCCATGCTTGGCAGGACGCCACACATCTCTGCATCTCATTTCTTATGGCTTTCTACCAAATGGTGTAAAAATGACACGAATATAATACTTCATCTAACAAACTCACTTTTTTTCCACCTAATATTCATAAATCAGAATCACAGAATCATAGAATGTTTTGCGTTGGGAGGTACCTTTAAAGGTCATATAGTCAAACTCCCCTGAAGTGAGCAGAGACATTCTTAACTAGATCAAGGTGCTCAGAGCCCTGCCCATCCTGACCTTGAATGTTTCCAGGAACAGGGTCTCCACCACCTCTCTGGGCAAACTGTGCCAGTGTTTCACCACCCTCATGGTAAAAAATCTTCTTCCTCATAGGAATTAAGCCTTCTGCCCCACAAAAGGCGATGGGATCAATAGCCCAATGAAAGTGCATCTACACCAACGCACATAACATGGGCAACAAACAGGAGGAGGTGGAAGCCACTGTGCAGCAGGGAAACTACGATATAGTTGTCTTAACAGAAACATGGTGGGATGATTGACACAACTGAAGTGCTCCGTTGGACGGCTATAAAGTCTTCAGGAGGAATAGGCCAGGAAAGAGAGGTTGGGGAGTGGCCCTGTATATTAGGGAGTGTTTTGGCTGTTTTGAGTAAAATGATGGTGCTGATAGGATGTTTATGGGTGAGAAGGGGGAAGGCCAACAAGGCAGATATCATAGTGGGTTCTGTTAGACACCACTCAAAAAGAATGAAGAGGAAGAGTCTATAAGCATCCGGGAGAAGACCCACAATCACTACCACTTGCTCTCGTGGGGGACTTCAACTTACCAGATGTCCACTGGAAGTACAATACAGCAGAGAGAAAACAGCCCAGGAGGTTCCTGGAGGGTGTGGAAGACAACCTCCCAGCACAGTTGGTGAGGGGGCTAACCAGGGAAGGCTCCCTGGTAGACCTGCTGTTTGAGAACGGAGGACCTGTAGGTGATGCAAAGGTTGGAGGCCATCTTGGCCATAGTGGTTGTGAAATGGTAGAGTTTTGCTTTTCAGGGAAGTGAGGAGGTGTGTGTAGAACTGCCACCTTGGAATTCTGGAGGGCGGATTTTGACCTGTTTAGGAGACTCTCTGACAGAGTCCCTTGGGAATCAGTCCTGAAGGGCAAATGAGTCCAGGAAGGCTGAACATCCCTCAAGAAGGAACTCCTAAAGGTGCAGGTGCAGACCATCCCACATTGCTGTAAGACAAGCCAGCAGGGTAGAAATCCAACCTGACTAAACAGAGAGATTTGGCTGGAACTTGGGAAGAAAAGGGAAGTCTATGGCCTATGGAAGAAGGGGCAGAACACCCAGGCAGACTGCAAAGATCTCATGAGGCTATGCAGGAAGAAACTTAGAAAGGTCAGAGCCCAGCTAGAACTTCATCTGGCCACTGCCATAAAAGACAAAACCCCATGTTTTGTTAATCCATTAACAGCAAAAGGAAGGCTAAGGAAAATATCCATCCTTTGCTGGATGTGAGAGGAAGAGTAGTGACCCAGGATGAGGAAGAGGCTGAGGTACTGAATGCCTTCTTTGCCTCAGACTTTAAGAGTAAGACCAGGTGCTCTCTGAGTGCCCAGGTCCTTGAGCTGGAAGGCAGAGACATGGAGCAGTATAAAGGCTCTGTAATCCAAGAGTTAATGGTCAGCAACCTATTGCACCACTTAGATGTGCACGAGTCTATGCAGCCAGACAGGATCTATCCAAGAGTACTGAGG
>NW_010395932.1:0-277 GCF_000710305.1 Buceros rhinoceros silvestris
GATCCGTCCCTGCCAGCGCGAGCCGCACTGGTAACCGCTGCCGAGCCGCCGGGAACCGCTGCCACTGCGTTTCGACACAGCCGCTCCGCGGGGATGGCCCCCTCGCGCCGCTGCCACCATTTTTCTCGGCAAAGCACCGCCACCGCAAGCTACGAGCCTGGACTGCCTGTGCGCATGAGAACGACTGAGCTGTTTTTGCCAGAAAAGCCGCTGTGCCGCCTCGGCACGCCGCATGGAAGCCCTGCATCAGAGCTCTGCTGCAAGAGCCGAGACCAGA
>NW_010395932.1:476-701 GCF_000710305.1 Buceros rhinoceros silvestris
CAGGGACTGGTAGAACTGCGCAAATTCTACTTTCATCTCGCGCAGCTGGGTAATTCGTAACTGCGCGGGTCTCTGTGTGCTGCTTACGCAGCAGAACCACGTGGCCGCTGCCATCTCGGGTTTAACCCTCACCTTCCCCAAACCCTCAGTATCTCACTGTTTTCCTTTGTATTTAATATATATCT
Source organism: Buceros rhinoceros silvestris (assembly GCF_000710305.1). NCBI lineage: Eukaryota > Metazoa > Chordata > Aves > Bucerotiformes > Bucerotidae > Buceros > Buceros rhinoceros. The sequence goes on from NW_010395932.1 coordinate 662, forward strand.
GTTCGTAGTGTTATTAAAGTTTGTTTCAGTTTTACAAACA
>NW_010395932.1:884-5757 GCF_000710305.1 Buceros rhinoceros silvestris
CCTGCTGGAGTAGGGGAAGGTGTTATCGTTACCGGACCTTGGCTCACCTCGGCCAAACCGGTGACACAGTGCAAATGGTTTTCCAGGTGAGACACTTCAGCTGTAGGAATCCATAGTATCCAGCGGCTGTTGCCTGCATGAATCAGTACGATCAATAGCTAGTGAAGGTATAAAGCATATTAGAGGGCTTTCAAGGAACCATTTCTTAGGCTGCAGACTGCTGTGAGATTTGGGAGGCATAAACCTCTGTCATTGCTAATGGTTGTCTCTTCTTATAGCAATGCATAAAAGGTGGTGGTCTTCTGCAAGTGCTTTGTTTGCACCGAAAGCTCTGACCTCAGCCATCAGCGGCGAAGTTTCGGGACGTGTAGATACAAAGAAAACATTTTACCTGTATCTGAGGTAATGATATTTTTTTTCTTATTATTATTTTCAGGGTTAAAAATCAATAAGATCTACCAAACTTGAGCCTTCAAGTCTCCTTTGCTTTTTAAAAATTAAAGGAACTTTCAGCTCGGAAAAGGTAGGCTTAGAAAACTGACTTTCCTTTCTAATAAATAATTTAAAAAAAAAGAAGTCAAAATAACCTGAATTTTTTTTTTTAAATTTTTTTTTTAAACCACAGTAATTTGTAAGGAAATGTATCAGAAAAAAGAATCAGCAGATTTGGGTGGATTAATGATAACATTTCCTGCTAGAGTAAGGAGTAACATTTTCAAAATACTGAGTTGAGTTTTTATTTGTTTCTGGTAATTGAATTTTTAGGTAATAAATCTGACATGAACTGTTTCTCCTAGTATGAGGACAAAAAGCCTGTTTTTAAAAAACTGAAGTTAGTCCCAGGAGCTGAGACTTCAGAAACCATCAGCTAATAAGAATTCTCTGAAATCATGGGAAGTGGCAACACTGTATAGTTTTGATTGATTTTAAAAAATCCTGTCACTTAAGAATGTAATGAAATTTGCAAAAGGAATGCCTACATTTGAAAGTTCTGTGACTTTTTACTAGTGTCTGGTAAAGAATAAGAAAATATTTTTATATATAGGATTTGATTGACTGGGTGTGTTGATAGATGATGTTGTTGCAGGTTTCTGTAAGTGTATGTAGATCGTAGAATTTTGTGTTTTAACTATACTGTGTATCTACTAACATATGTATTTTTATGTAGTGAGTAATACTGTAGCATATGTTCATGTTTGAGTACTTTGGAGATAGTTCAACTGAAAAGGAAATGGGATTTTATATCTCCTGGATGTTTATTTTGACCTTTACATGTACTTCTGTAAATTCAAGGGGATAAAGTTAAAGTTCCATGGGCAGTAACAGTTGTGTGAGTGGTGACTCTTCCTTGGGAGTTAGGAACACTAAGCATTTTGTTTCCATATCTTACAGTGATTAGATTTTAGTTTCCAACATAATGGTGTTAAAGGCAATTATCCTCTGTAGTATATGTTGATGTTGGCCGGACTTGTTTAAAACCTGGCATGCACATGTTCCTGCAGCACCTTTGGCTGCAGAGCAGGCTTGTGGACTTGCTTCTGTTGGCATGACCAGAAGTGGCACCTCCTCAGAAGCCCACCACCACGAGGACTGCACGCAAGGTAACAAGGCTGTCAAAGTCAGACCATATCCTTGTGAAATATGCCTATTGTTTGATATATTTACGAAGAAGTGCTGACCTGGAAGACTGTATCTTAACTAGTTAATAATTTGCATTTGGTAGTTTGATGTAAGGCTCAGTAAGGGAAAACTGGTGTATGGATATTGGTATATATGGTATACTGGTATATATCCAATTTAGTGTGCAACAGCTGCAGATACTTTAATGTGCTACAACTAATGCAGAAGTTATTTAGAGAAGAGTCTTAGAACTTTTTCAAGCTTACATGTCGTGAGTAAGAGGTCAATGAGTTTTAAATCCTTTGGTCCATCCTAAGGGCTCCAGATAAGAGGCCTGGCCTCCTACGCCTATTTCTCATCCGTCCCATAGTTCCAGCAGCTTGTAATCCCCGGTATTTCAACACAAAAAACATTCTAGGTCAAATAGGGCAAAGAGCAAACAAAGAGCAAACCTCTTTTCCCGGGAATTTTTGATGGCGGCAATTAAAGGTAAAGGAAGATCTTTCATGAGAACAAAGAAATTTGCTTACTGAAAGGCAAATTATAAAGTTAAAATCAAGGCAACCTATGTCCCTCTTAGTAAAACCTCAGCATTTCCTTGCAGCCTGTGGTGAGTTCCACTGTTGGGACACCTCTGTCTTGAAGATGGAGGAAGAACCTGCTTTCTATGCTTTCTCTAGTTGCTGCCAGCTCGCTCTCTCATTTTATTTCCAGCACCTCAAAGCTCACAGTTATGCTTCTATGCTAGGAGAAAAAGTAAATGTCTGCAGGACAGATGGAGCCAGACAGGGGTGTGCACTAACAGTGCTTCCTTGTAGCTTTTCTAACAATCCATGATATCCTCCACTACGGTCCTTTAACTCGTCACAACTCCCTTTCCTTTCAGACCTGCCCTTTTGATTTAATGCAATGCAGCATGTTCTGTACATGTGAATGTACTTGTAATGAAATAATGGTGCAAGATCATGGATAAAATGAGTTAAATTGAGGTGTATGTAACATTTATTTTATGTGTGTGTATGTATGTATGTGTATACACGTTCCTTTAAGTCGTCATAGTATTCAGTGTATGATTTGATTGGCATTCAGTTTTACAGTCAACTGAGCTGTGCTGGTTTCTATTTGTAAAGCAAAATCTGCTATTATTATCGAATTCAGGCTTTGGACAAACATTCTAGCATATAAATAGTTTTTTATTACATTTTGATAATATTTTACTTCAGTTTTAACTTTTAATTAATGTCACTGCTTATTTTACAAGAAACCCCAATAACACCATAATGAAATACTCAGTCACTGATCTCCTTGAACAAATTTCTATAAATGCTCAACTCGAATCAGTGTGACTACTACATCTCTTGTTCTGATCATTAATGACATTGCTAATACTCTCCAGATAGCAAAAGCAATAACTAAAATCATTTTCTTGATTTTCTAGCATGAAGGGAATATACAGGGGAACGTCTTGGATAGCACAATGGAGAAAGCGTTTATCAGAAGAAAGCAGAACACTAGCTGTTCCTTCAACATGCAGATCAAGCTGTTCAATCATTTGCTGTACAGGAGAAGCTGTGATACAGATTAATCAATTACTTGCTGCACATGTTCCTATCTGACATGGATATTCCTGTCTGACTTGGCTTCCCATAGCTGAGTTCCCCAGAATAATGAAGATTGGCAGTACCTGGGGGACTGCTCTCTTCCTGTGGAAATCCTCTTTTCACACACTTTGGGAGCTGTGATTTAACAAACACACCAACATTCTTGCTTCTGGCCTTTAATTCACTGTGTTTCTACCACGTATTAAGGCAGGATTAAAACTCTTCTCATCTCTCTATAATAAATATGAAGTCGTTGGCTGTTTTTCACTCGGTTTTGTAAGGCTTTCCTGCTTACCACCGTTGTGATTGATAGGAAAGAAATTACTGACAAAGAACAATGTAACCAGGTCTACAGTACCAATATTTTTTGTCATAGCTGTAACAACCTGTGCCAGGAGGGGCTGACTGATGTGCCTGTGTCTACAAAAGCCCTACCACTGCCGGACTGGCTGTAGAAAAGCTGCGCTTCAACTTGAGCAATTCTGCTGTTCAGGGTGGGTGGTAAGAAACCGTTCCTGCAAACATTAGTTCTACTAATGCAAGCAGTGTCCATTTTGTATCATAAATTATCCGATTCTGCCTCTGGTCACAGAAAGTAGATGGGAAGTTTAAAAGTACTTTTTGTGACACAGCGGAAAAAGTAAAGCGAGTAGCTATTTGAAGTATCCCTTATTTAATACTTTTCTCCAAATTTAATCTATGACTTAAGACTACTTAACACTATGAGCAACCCAACTAGCTTTTCTTCTTTTGTCGAAGTGCTATTTCTGCTTTATGATCTGGAAGCTGTGCAGATCGTTCCCTGCCAAAATACAGAAGACAACTAACTGAGCGGAGCTCAAGCAAATGCAGACTTTCTTCTGACGTTATGTTCAAAGCAGTACTGTATTACAGGGTTTTGTCCACAAAAACAATCCCAGTGTTAGCAGAAATCAACAGAATTTACAACGTTGGTTCATTTTTTTCCTCTTCAAACCAAAGAGGACTCCTTTATACATTTCGGTATTGAATGCCACGAGAAAATGAAATGTTTTCATTTCCTATGCTACAGTGAGTACTACAAGTGCCGTAAACCAAGAGAAACTCACTTGCATAAAGATTACCCGTAAGATATTTCCTAAATATACGAGACTTGCCATCTCAGGTGCAGGGTCATGGTGATCAGGAGCTCTCACTGTAGCCAGGAGCCCCAGGCTCTGCACAGCCTGAAGGTGGAAGCCTTCTCCCACCTGCTGGCAGGCTGTCCTCGACTGCTTTTTGGGAGACCCGTCACCCTTTCCTCACCTTATTTATCATCATCAGGTGAAAAGCTTCACAGGCTGATTAAGCAACTGTGGTGACCTATTAGCGTTATTATTTTGCCATCCATACATGTCTTGGTTTATTTCCTGTAGTTCATCCACAGACAATGCCTGGCTCATGACAGCTCACTAGTCTTCTTCTGTCCAATCCCGGTCCCAGCTCTAACACACAGTCTGGAGTCTGGTCTCATTTTCCAGGGCAACCACAAATTCCTCTGTCATTCCTTAGGATTTATCTCCTAGGTATACATGGCTTGCAGGATCACTTCAGGGAAGGACTTGAGGCCTGGGAAGTTCTCCATGCTGCCAGTGAAACTCTTGCCATATACACCCAGCAGGCTTTAGGGAAAG
>NW_010395932.1:5851-7006 GCF_000710305.1 Buceros rhinoceros silvestris
AGATAGGGAACTTTCCTCGAACCCTGTGAGAAGCTCAAGCACTATGATAGCAATGAGACCATGCAGCTTAGACTGAGTTTAAGAGAGAGCCCAGAAGACACAGCACAACTACACAAAGTGCTCTCAGCACGTCACTGAGTGGTCTGAGAGGGCAGGGAAAAGGAGAAGCAGAGCTTCTTAGGGCAGTACTCTCTCACAAGGAAGGCAACCCTGCCTTGACTGTGTAAGAGGAATCTTTCAATACACCTGAGCAGCAATCCACTGTTTATACTTTTGTCCCTAAGAAAGCGGGATCAGCAATGGGATAAGCACAGGCTAGAGATGACCCCACTGGTACCTGTGTAGTGCTAGTGTTTGCTAGAACGCTGTCTAACTCTGTCCTCATAACATACTTGTGAAGGACAAGAGAAGACACAGCTAGCACTAAACCAGCAGTATGGTATTGTAGGAGAGAACATCAAAGGCACCACAAAAGCTTTCAGAGGTTTGCAGCATTTTAGACTTCTCTTTCTTAGCTACTTGCCTTCCTCAACACACACATGCTTTGCACTTGGCTCTTATTGATCTGTCCTAAAGGCTGGAAAGTAGTGATGCACTGTGCCTCGGAGGTGAATTGATAGTAGTAGAGAAATAAACACTTTCTCTGCCCACTACCAGAAGGGAATATGTATTTTCTCATGCCTAAATGCACAATAAATACTGCCACGAAAACTTTGGATAACAATTGGACAGCTCTGGGAAAATAATTCTGTGGAGGTACACTGCACCATAGATGTCAAAAACATTCTTACCAGAAGATTCAAAACCTTAATTAAAAAGTATGAGGAGATGCCTGAGCAAGGAGCTGGGATTACTACCAGTGTATAACCCTGGCAGGACTTGTTGATATGGTTCTAAGAGCTGGTGATCCCCATTTCTGCCCCTATCCTCACAGGAAGGAATTGTGGGTGTGTCATATACAAAGGATTGTCAGCACATTCTTGTTATGATCACGAACAAGAAGAACCAGGATCATCTGCCTATCATCTTGTTGTCTTGCACACTGTCCATAGTTTTGATCTAGGGAAGTTGAAAAAAACACCTTTTTTTTCCCATGAGGATGTCATAAGGGTTTTTTTCAGTACCAGAGTTTTAGGTGGTCTTTCAGGAAGGAAA
>NW_010395932.1:7163-10928 GCF_000710305.1 Buceros rhinoceros silvestris
AGAGGGAAAATAAAGGTAAAAGTTCCTAACCTGAAGCATTAGAGATGTGAGGCCCAGTCTTGCACTGCTAAGCAGCCTCCTTACACAAGATTCCCACTTGTTCCCTCTGTAGAAGTCAGCTTTTGTAACTCAGAAACTACAGCAACATCCAAAGGTAATACCTGAGCTCATAATGAATCGCTTTGAAACAAAAGTAATCTGGGGTGCTATTAGAAAACAGGCAAGGTTTGCTCTCCTCCACAGGACAAGGCAGAAACGGCAGAGCTGTGTGATCCCCGATACTCTTACTAGGTGACAATAACAGCAATTAATGGACAGGTGGCTTTCCGGGTAGGTGACACTGAGCTGTAGTGGAGGACACTCCCACCTTTCAAACAGCTGCTTATAGGAATGGAAAGTAATGGTGTCCAACACTGAATGACAAGATCAAAGATAACTAGCTTGTGGTTTTTTCAAAAAGAAAAGTAAGTTTTTATAATTAAGTGACTTAGAGTCAGGACTTTGAATTGTTTGCTTCTGTGACTAGCGACCTTTCCAAGTGGACATCTACCAGGAGAAAGATGCGGCAGCAGGGCAGGAGAGCTCCTTGCTGCCAGGACTGAGGGTCAGTGGAGTAGCCCAGGAATTCAAGAGCATTGCTTGCAGGCTACTAGGTGGGAAAGGCCACGGTGTAGCACATCTTCAAAAGCATCTGTGGTGGCTGCGACAGCTCTGCAGCCCTAGGTGATCTCGGTGTACAACCCGCTCTTGAGGGCTACATTCCCAGCCAGGTGCAGTGGTGAATATGTTTCAAAAGGATTAAAGATGTTAATTAATGCAATTATCCCTTTTAACACTGACTGTCTTGAATGGAGACTCCTCTGATCCAGAAAGGTTGCTGAGAAAGTGGTCTTCTTGATCAGCTGTGGATTTTTGATGTAATATTCATAGACTTTCTCTTCCCAGCAGCAAGACTGTCAGCATGGTGGCTGTGCTTCTCCGGGCCGCAGGACTCAGTAGTCCAAAGGGAGCAGGAATCTGTAGGACTGATCTCCTGGATGCTGGCCCAAGCAAACCTCTTCTTTTGCTACTTCCTGATGAAAACAATCAGTCCAGCAGATGCTAGGAGGAAACTCTAGCAAGGAAACTCAAGGAAGAAAATTCTATTTTTCTTATTATTCTCTCTAATCCTGTGTAGCTGGAGTATCTAGGTCACCAGAAGCTGAGCTTCCATAAAAGGAACAAAGCATTACGTGTAAGGATATAATTTTAAGAAAAAAATTACATCTAACCATGTAAACCACAAGATCTTCCATACTGCCTCAAAGCAAAGGTCAGTCTAACCTCCAGTCTACAGGGAAGCTGGTGCACAAAGAGGCTGGTTTAAGCGACAATTTCCACACTCCAGTTTGCAGTTTGATTGAACTCGTCCCTTCAGCTTTTTGGGATGAGTACCATTTTCCTTAATAGAGCACTTTCCAGTCTTTCAAGATGTTAAAAAAACTTTTTCTGCAGACCCAGTTTGAGACAAGTCCTTTGTTTCTCTGAAGAGTTCAGCTTCAATTTGGAGGCTGCACGACTGCCACTGCAAAGACAAGTTGCAAATAGTCATATAACATTTCTGAGAATTTTATTGTCTCCAAGAACTTTTCTTCTCTCAGATCTGGAATTCACCTCACTGACATTCTGACAGACTTCCTGCTCCTGAAACATTTGAAAAAGGTTTTATTATTAACATTTATTCCTTTAATGAGTTCCTCTAATAAGTGGCTCCTCAATAAATTGGCATGCCTTCCTGGGGTTTAGCATTTAACTTGTCAGGATTTATGCGCTTCTCCTTTTTTGGACGTGATTTGTCATTTCTGAAGGGTATCGTTTTTATCTATAGCCACCTTTCCTCTCCTTTCGGAGCTTTTTTTGGAGCTTGTTTGCTGGTGGTAGACTTTGACTGCTGCTAAAACTTCCGAATGTCTTGTCTGGTGTGATTAAACATGTCTCTCCATCGTAAGCATTTTACTCCTTTTTTGCTTCTCCTTTCACTGATCTTTTATCTACCTCCCTCACAATGTCCAAATATTGCATTTTGTTTCTCGCCTCCATGACAGTGCTGAGTTTGAATACAGTGTGGTCAGATCACATATAAGGGTGTGTAACTTGTTGGCAGTCACACATTCATCATGATGCTGTGCACTGCTCGAGGCACAAATTAAGAAAGGCTGCTCCTATCAAGAGCTATCTCACAAGTATCTATAAAAAAGGAGCAACAGAGGGAGTCTAAGAGTTGCACAGACTCTGGATGTTTGCCTTTGTTATCTTCTGTGCAAGATGGTGCCCGTGATTTGGCAGCTACCTGGGATGACTTGCCACCCTGCCAGACAAGGTGGCATCTCTGAAGGTGGCTTCTCCTGACCTTCCTCATTGCTCACCTCATCGCTTTGTGTAGGTTGAAAACCCGGGAAGCCTTTCCAGCCTGGCACGGGGGGTGTTCGTATCCCCTGTGCATGCAGGTCTGGCTCCTATCTGCCATGAATATTCATCAGTGACAAGGCAGCGTGGTTCAGGCTGAAGTGGTGCCATTCCTCATTTCTTCAGCACTGACAAGAAGCATCTTCACCAAGCAGCTCCTGCCCCTCACCCCCACCTGAAAACCTTCTTGTTCTATTTGTCATCCGGAAAACTGAAGAACAGCCAAACCTGGGAGTTTTTTTTAATAAAATGGTGGTGATAAAAAGGAGTTTCGGGCTGGGATTTCTTATGCCAAGTTTCAGTGTGGAGTGAGTTTTTATGGCTGAGTTATAAACCCTCTAAAATATGGTTTTATAATGGAAATGCTGACACAACCTTTATACACTCCCGGCCATAATTCTAGATGATGTAAAATACCTTATATAGAGAGGCAAGATAAGTGGATCTGGGCTATAAAGAACAAGCAGAAGATGAAAAGTACACCTTTAGCGAAGTATTTTCATTCTTTGTTTTAATTTTGACCAAAGAACAAACCATGTATCTATAAGGGCAGTTTTTTAAAGTCATACTTCATGTTTGTATAAGACTAAATTATGTTTTTAATCTTTCTAGCAACTTAAAGTAATTCTTCCAGGAAGACCCTTTTTCCCCAGGCTAAAGTCAGTCTTATGCCTGCTACAGATAAATAGGCATTTTCAAAGGAATTTTATTAAAAATCTGGAGAATATCACAGCAAACATGAAGTAATGTTTTCAAATGATAGTTACAGCACTCAGAGAAAACTGTGTTAGAAGTAACAGACTGCATAGAATTGAAACCGACCTCATAAAATCTACAATGTGTTTCAAGATGCTGCTTTTCCAGGGCATTTCAGGATAACTGAGTATCCGGGAAGTAATGTTACTCACCACCGAGCAACACTCGGAATTTGATTCAGCTATAGATCCAAGACTTCAGATATTTACTTAATGATTATGTGCAGTATCAGAATCCCTCCAATTTGAAAATCAGCCTGATAACAGCAGAAAAGATTAGAACGGATTACTCCTGTGATTTTCTGTACTTCCCACTCATTTCAGACTAGATTTTTTTTCTAAAAGCAGTGTGTCATTTTAATATTTTAGTTCATTTTCTTCTATGTGTGTTCTTTTATTTAAATTCTGAAGGATAGGAAAGGGGAAAGGGAAATTTCCAGGCTTTTGGTAATTTGTCACAGGCAAGCTAAGTTAAAAGTTCAGACCCTGGATTGTGCTGTACTTCTGCACATACCACAGTCTCAGATTTTGGACTAGTGAAGAACTTGCTGAGATTTTCACCCCC
>NW_010395932.1:11005-34870 GCF_000710305.1 Buceros rhinoceros silvestris
TTTAACAATGATACATTTTAAATGTATGAACTATTTTAACAGTAACCTATAATTTGATTTAATTGATCAGATCTGTGCCTCAGTGACCTTTTCAAGGCTCCAGCTTTTTATCTCTATTTGAGGGACGGTTTCTGCCGTCAGCTGCATGGAGGTGCATGTCCTTTGCATAACAGCAGAAGCTGGGCTGCTGATCGACCCTTCACCTTCCACTTGCTGTGAGGTTTGCAGGACATTTCGCGCTATGCCTCCAAGCATCTCTGCTGAAATAAAAGGGGAACTTCAAACCTGAAGCATTTGTTTGCCTTGCCCTGAGCAGGTCCTCCCCAGCTGCAGTGATAAAGCTGTCTACATAAACCCAGGGAGACTTCAGAGTGGAAGAAATGAAGGCACAGAGAGGTTATGTCACACCCCAGACTGGGCAGGAAATCCATGGTGGGGCCAAAAAGGAGACGGAGGTGCTCATCTTCTGTATGCTGACCACAAGACTGTTCCTTCCTTCCTCACAACTAATGTAACAAATAATGTCCCTGGTACAGAGGCTAGCGGAGAAAGTGTTGTGTTATGCTGAACAGCTGCTCTGTTGCAGACTGGTGACCAAATATTACTCCACAAATGTTCAGTATATCTCTGAAAATTGAATTGAGGGCTGTATATGTTGATTACAACCATGATTATTTGCTTACAAGAAAGATACATAAAAGAAAATGTTTATTCAAATGAATACAAAATATTTTCTTGTTACACAAAGTTCTATTTCTTCATTTTTGAAGCAAACAAATGCTAATACAGAAAGATTTTTTTGTTGCTGTTGGTTTCAGTATACAATTTTAACTGTTAATTTACTGCCTTTTTTTTTTTCTTTTGAGTTAGTCATAAAGCATCCTCACAAGATACAAAGGTTCCTATATAGCAAGGTGCCACAGCCACAGCAGAGCACCTCTCCAGGACCTGCTGTGCTGCAGGGAAACAGATGCACAGCCAGCTGTGGTCCCTCCCAAAACTGCTTGAAGGACAGGCAGACAACACTTCCCATCAACCTTTCAGCATCCACAGCCTTCTCCAGAAATCATGGTTGTCATGTGGAAAAGGGCCACACAGAGGCAAAAAACCTCACAATACCCCAAAGTTAGCAGAGCAAGGATGGGCACACTGAGAAACAGCGACAACAGACAAAAAGCTTGAAGCACATGATATGTCTGTTGACAGTGCTGGCATGCTAGTAAGTTTTGAAAATTTTAGCAAAAAAGTGGCAGAAGCCAGAGATGAGAAACGTGAAGGAAACGTGAGGCACTAGGAGCACTCCCTGACTGCCGTCCCATCTTACGGGGCTGGGCAGACCCAGACTGGGGCAAGTCGGGCTTTGTGTTTATGGCTGAAATGGCTGAAACCTGCAAGGGGCATCGGAGGTGAAATTATTTTGAAGCAGTGTAAGTTGGGGTGAAACACAAAAGCTGAGGAATTCCTTTTGGGCACTTCTGTATGAAATTCTGCGCAAGGTCATGAAAACTGACCAAACATTTTTATTCTGCTGAAGACAGAGAGAGCCAGCAGGAGGCTGCTCCTGAAACGCCCAGGTGTGAAGAGAGGGCTGCTGTCAAAGTGTTTACAAAGAGCACCTACGAGAAGGAGTAGTTACGAAAACCAGCAGAAAATCCTTTGTAGGCTGCACCTCCTACGAAGAAAGTAAGAACCAAGGTTCATATGAAAACTGAAGCATTTGCTTATACTCTGAGATTCTAAAAAAATGTGCAGTTGGCTGACACTACATATGAGGGAAGCGCTATCCAAAAAAGTTACAGAAAAAATGAATCTATTGAAAGAGAAAAGCTATGGGCTATGTGATAATCGAGCGGGTTTTGCAGGAGAGATTATAGGTATTTCTGACAAAACTAGATTATTTTCCTACCACTGAACATGCCTTCATTTGTTGAATCAACGGACCAGAGAATTATAACTACCTGTTAAACGCGGCCCCATGCCCCGCTCTGGTGAGGCTGTGTGCTCCACTGGAGCTAGCAGTGAGGAACATGCTGTTGCGCTGGCAAGACACTAAAACTGTGTAACTGCAGTTTACAAGAGAAACTTGCCTCTTTCGCTCACAGAAGATGAGGAGAAAGGGTTTTACTAAAACTATTGCCTTCTGTTCTGAATCATATGTAGTAGTTCAGTATATTCTGAGGTAGATCCAGACCCCATCTAAATAAAGTGGCAGAGGTATGTGTCACACTGAGCAGGAATAATGTTGGAAAGCATAAGTTTCCCTTTTCTATCTTCATTTCTTCACTTTCTATGGCACAATGCGAAGATTCAACTTCAGAAAGAATGTAAATCTGTTGGTGCCTATCTCTGAAATACAAGAAGCTGCTTTAGCTTTGAATAGAATAATAATGTTGATTAATTTTATTGATGTTTCTTTTTTTAAAAAATTAGGAAGACAACAGTGACAGCAACAAAATATCTGCAAAAGTCTCTTCTCTGTTTGCAGAAATGAAAAATGTTGTATGAAAGCCCTCCTAGAAAAAACATGAGTTTTCAGATTCATGAGTTGCATTAGGTTAAGGAGAGCTACTTGAGACAAAGAGCGATGTGGACTGCACAGCTGTAGTACCCAAATATTTAACAACGTCTAATCTGCTTTGAGTGTCTAACTACTAAAGTTAATTTACTTTAACAAAAGAGGCTTTTTGTCAGTCCAGAAGATTGTGATTCTGAATGAATTGTGGTGAGAGTAGTCAGGGATGAAAACCTGTATAGACTTCCTTTACACCATTAGTCAGAAGAGAATCAGATTTAGGGGCAGCAAATGGCTACAAACAGTGCAACCCATCTCTTGCCAACAGTATTTCAGCCTCTGTGTGACCCTCTAATCGGCATATTTTTTTTTCTGCATTACACAAAACCACAAGGAATTTGTTAAATTAACCTTGAAACCATACTTCTATTTCCATAGAAAAACAAGCCAAAGATGTTTTCCAGCAAAGGGATTAAATGAGAATTTTACAGTCCTTGGTGCTGTGCAAAACACAGCTAGGATTTTGGGGCAGGTTTTTGGATTCTGACAAGTGTATTCCAGGACTGCAATAGAAATGAAGAGTGTTCAGTAGCTCCCGGGAACAGACTTGATCCTGAAGTCACTATTTATGCATCGCTCTTATTCCAATCTGTGGGAGTTTTGCATGAGTTAAGTGTCAGTCACTTTGACATTTAGCCCAGCTGGTTGAATGATGTATCATGACTATATGGTGCATTTTAATCTGAAATTTCTTCTCCATGCACTATTCCATCTCTTGCTTTGCTACCTGTCCTCTAGCTAGTTTATGAATGGTAAAGGCATCGTTTAGAGCATCTGGTTTAGAAAGCAGCCTTACAAGGGCATTGCTTGCAAGGAACAATTGATATGTGGGTAACAGGGGGGTGGAGGGGAAGTGAGCTGGAAAAGGAGGCAGGAAAATCCGAACACAGCTTTACCACTAAAGTGCATGTGTATACACCCCGCCTTCGCATGATGCAGCCCCCTGATGGTAAAAACAAGGACCAGGACAGCAGGGTTTACCTCTGCGTCAGGCTCAGAGGACCGTGCAGGTCCAGCTGTGACACCCCAAACAAACCACATTAGGAGCAGTTGCTATAAGGTAAAGGAAGCATTTGCTGTGAAGCGTTACTTGATAAATCCATACCATTTTCTTTTTGTGATGTGAATGTAGCAGCTTGCTCTTCACAAGTGTATTTACTATAAAAGTTATCATTTATTGTATTAATTATGATTTGGCCTTTTTTTTTTTTTACTTTCCCCCATTCCCAGCAGGTTATATCAGTTCCTTAGTTAATTTGATGTGGCTTGTTTTATTTGGACTCCACATAAATTATGGTATTGCAGCTGCCTGATGGGGTGACTGTAACCCCTATGAGGAAATACCTCAAAGCAAACCTGATAATCCTTAGTTCAAAATTCATCTTCAGCAAATGCTACCTTCTGTTTGCTTAAAACCTTCTCCACCTGAACATTCGCTCACAACAATAAACCCTGAGAATTAACTACGAAGATCTTAATTTTTCTTTCCCAGAAAATAGTTTCAGGCTCTTTCCCCTACCATTACTCCTGCTGATTGATAGAAATTTCTTGTTTTCACCCTCTTGCACTAGTTTCCCCTCTTACTCTACATTTCCACTAACATGCCTTTCTTGTCTATGTTCTCTACCTATTTTCTTTGGCTTCAGCTTCATGTAACATTTAAGAATATGCTTATCTTGGAGCACACAAGCAGTTCTATTTCTCTGTAGTGGGATTACTTGTGTACTCAAGCACTTTGTTTAGCCAGATTTTTGCTTCCACAATACTATTCTATTTAAGAATTTATCTGAAATTAAAAGGTGTGGTAATTTTAACCCAAATTACATCATTATCATATTTTCTGTATTGGAAAGTTGGGACTGGCATGGGGAAAGCTTGCCATGCAGTAAAATTTTGAGTGTCAAAACTTCAGCATTTATTTTTAGTTTTAGTCTGTTCATTACTTCTGCCACATTTCTTTCTGGGAGATATGTGCATAGGTGCTTTTTAAAAAAGAAAATTATAATTCTATAAATGAAATTCCAGGTGACCCAGAGGATTATTCAGGAGCCTAACATAGCCACCTAATTCTTCCACACCCTCTGTTTCTGAAGCTTATGTAGAGCTGGCAGATGTAACAAAAGACCAGTAACTGACCCAGTTAATAAAGCATCTTGCTGAGCATTTAAAATAGCAATAAACAGATGTGCTTAGGCATTTGCATTTCAACCCACATCTTTGTTTTAGCTCTCTAAAACATTTTTGTCATGAGATAATGTTCAGTTGAAGGAAATATTTAGCATCCTTTAGCATTATTAGGACCACAAATATTAACAACCCCTGGCAAAATTATAAAGACAGTCACAAAAGACAAGAATAAGTACAATATGCCTTAACTGTTCTTTGGGCACAAATTAATGATTTTTCAGTCCAAATCAGTGAGAGAAAATGTCAAGTTACTCTGTAAATCACAGCTTAGCCACCAGTTAAACACCATGTATTCGTGGGTATCTAAATAATGAAAACCTTCTTAGTGTGTTCATCGTCTTGTATTTGTGTGTGATTTAGTACAACTTACAACACCTACAACCTTCCTGTTTTGTAGGAGTTATGTATCATGTGAAGGCTGTTTTGGGACTCTAAATCAATCTACTCTTCAGCAGTCTCCAGCGCATTTTAGCGTTCAAGCTGAATACGTATTTTGCAGAGCAGCACTGACAAATACGTGAATTTATATTCTAGGATCAGATGTCACAGCACAAATGTTGGCCTGCAAGCCCTGACAGTCAGTATAGCAAATCTGAAAGGATCTTTATTTTTCCTGAAATAGAGAACATTCTGCTCTTATACTTGATTCCAGTGCCTTAACCTTGTTACTACAGTGAGGTAGCACGTGACTAGCAACTCAGAATGAAAAAACAATGTGACCATCCCTGAAGCAATTTCTTAGTAAAATGAGATACTTCAAACAGGCCTCTGTGAAAACAAGAAAGCTTGTTGAGAACAAGGTTATCCAAAGATCTGCACCAGAACCCTTCACTTCCACATAGCTGACGCCAAAAATTAATAGATATCAGAATTCAGAAGGTAATGGAGGAATCATGTTTATTTTAACACGTGTTCGTATGTATACACCGATACATACACACACACACACACACACACACACACACACACACACACACACACACATACATATACAAATACACATGCCATATAACCACGTATTTCTTTCTGGCAGACACATATGCATTATAAATACGTCTTCATTCGACAACTACCATTTGAGAAGCACTAGGAAGGAGACCTGCATTCCGAAAGCGCAGAGAACTCAAGTCTGACCTGTTCGACAAACTTCTTCCTTTTCAGACACCTTTTGGGGAGCTATCTATTATTATTCCTGAATTAAAGAAGAGGGAATGTTCTGATCAAATGGGATATTGGTATTGATTAATCAAGTCCTCAAAGGCTACAGGAAGTGAGAGATAAAAGTGACTGCTGCCGTAAGTCACCTGTGTCTCACCTCCTTTTTTCTATCTTTCCTTTCTGTTTATTTTCCCAGCAGCCTTATAAAACATTGTACCATTGTCAGTATAAAACTTGGTTTACATATATCTCATCACCAAAGAGGTAAGTCATTAAAGGTTTCACACTAGTTTTTTAAAATAGCTGTGTGACAGAGAACTAAACTGGCTAGCTCGGTTCTGCTGCCTCACAAAAGACCTTCTGGTCTGCCTTGCTCTGTCCTGCACCCAGGCAGGACAAGAATTCGTTAGGTGGAAAAGAAAGTGCCATTCAGAATATTTATCTGTACCAGCTCTTCAGGCCTCTTTGGAGGAGAATGCCTGCTTATACATGGCGATTGTATTTTAAACAAAGATATTTTGCAGACCACAGATTCCTGTAAATCTCCATTATGATTCACATAAACAAAATAGAGATGGAGGGTTATGCGGATGGCTAGGTACTGCAGTGACTTTCTGCAGCATATAAACGGTCTCATACAGTTTGAGAAGGCAAATTAGGAGCTCAAGTCTCATTTTAAGACACAGTTTTTCTCCACTACCATTTAAATTCTATTAAATATAGATACTTCATTCTCATTAGTGGTTGAAGAAAGGTTTTATTTTCCAATAAAACAACCCAGAAGTCAAGAAATCTCAAAATTATGCAGTGCTCTTATCTCTCGTGGACATTGCAAAGTGGTTGGTTGTTTTTTTTCAGAAACCAATACTTGAAAGACCTCTGAGCCATAAGCAGAGGAATGCATTTAATACTCGAATTCATCACACAAGTGGTGCTCAGTTCTTGTTTAGAGTAAAATAACCACTGCTCTGCAACTCAGTGTGGAAGCTTGGCTGTGACTCAGTTCCCCCAATCAATGCTGTTAGATGACTGATGACCTGAATAATCAGACAACTAGCCAAAGTTTATAACTCTTGGACACATCCAGTCCCGCCCAGAGGCTATCATCCTGCCCTGCTCAATACAAGGAAGGTAAGCAGATAGGATTAGTAAAATATGCAGCACAGAAGTAGAGGAGTATCTTTGGTTCCTGGTTGGGCTTCTGCGTTTGTTTTGTTGCAAGGTCTTGTTAGGATGGAGAGAGTGCAAATGAACGAATCTTTTCCCTCCCTCTGACCCCAGCCACTGAGGCTTATTTAACAAGGAGCTGCCACCCTGCTTTAGAAGAGTCCACTGCTGTGGTTTGCAGGCTGCCTACATCCCAAAGGGATGACTAGCAGCTGGAGAAATCTTGTTCCAGAGGGATGTACCTGGCAGGAACATTGCAATGCTGAGATTTCAGGCAAACCTCTCTCATTGCTGGTTAGTTATGGGCAGCTGCACGAGGAGCTTTAGGTTAATCCCTGCTCATGCTGTGGGGTGTTTTGATTCATTTTCTAATGAAACTCAATTTCTAGAAATTCTAACTGAAACTGTTTTAAGGGATGTGCATGTCATGGCACCTTATCTGCATCATAAATAGGAGGTAAAGAGAAGTTTATGAGTTTATGGACTTATGGTGAGCTTCCTTCCCTTTCACAGATGAGAGACTGAATACTCACGTATATGCATTTTTCCCCCACAACTACACAGACTTCGGGAGGCACTGTAGGTATAAGGCTGCCAGGCTGCATGGCCCTGTCTGTCCATCCTGGTGGTGATGAACCATTTAGTTGTGTGAGGTATCCACAGAACTGGAACAGCTTCCCTTGGCCATGGCAGGTTTCAGCAGTTCCTACCCAAAAAATGCATTTCAAATCTAATGTGAAAAATTGCAAAAGGTTAAAGACAAGCATGAGATCCTTGAGAGCCTTACTGAGTCTATCAGCATTGGACACACCAGAGCTGGGCAGGGCTGTAGCACATGGTGGAAGGGACCTGGAGAACCTCGTGGGCTGAGCATCCCTGTTCTTGCAAAGCCTGGCATCCACAACTGCTTGGAGAGCGATCTGGTTCCAAGGGTGTTGCATCCAAACTGAACTACTGCAGGTACAAAAAGCCCTTCTCTTTGCAAGAGAAGACTTCCTAACGCTGAAGCACGTTGTTGTGATCAAGCACATTGCAAATGCATGGAGTCTTTCTCTGCCGTTCCATCCCCTTCTCCCTGACCTGTGCCAGGCACCTCACAGAACAGTCAGAGGGGCAGTGCGCCACAAGCATTTCTCTTTCTGTGTACTCCTCCGCACAGCAGAGGAGATGGGCAAGGAGAGACCATCAGAATTAACACTTGACTTCCCACCAGCTTGGCGCAAAAAAAGATTGATGATTTTTTATTGATGCCTTATTCTTTATCTGCTTCACGTAGGACGGGCCTATTTCAAGATGAATGGCAAGAAAGTATATTTTACATCCTGAGAGGAAGAAGAAAGCTGAAATTAAGCCAATTTAGATTCTTCGGGGATTTATTCTGACCTTTCCTCACTAAATTTATAAAGTTTCTGCCTTTTCCTTCTGTAACTACTGAGAAGTTCTCCCTTGCAGGGTAATGAGTTATGTACCAAAGCTATTCAGAACACTATGTCCTTCCTAAATATATACATTTGCAGTTTACACAAACATAATGAAACATAAATCTGTTGAAAGTGCCACCATAAATTGAGACACAAAAGTTTAAAACTTTAAAATATTGTGATGATTTTTAAGCCAAATTTTTGATTTTAAGTATCTCGCTCTTTGTGTCCCTACTTAGGCACATCACGCAAGAGACCAGTTTTCAGAGGATGTATTATTAGAAAAATATATTTTTTTTTAAATTTCAAAAACTGGTCACAGAATATTATTAGCTGGATTAGAAATTACAGGTAGGACTTCCTAAAACACGTCTATTCCATGAAGTAAAGCATGGGGCCAAGCTCTGCAGCTAACTGTTGAAATGGTGGGAGCAAATTATGTGATGCTCTTCCCATCTTGAAGAGGAAGAAGAAATCTTTTCAAATCATGAGAAACAAGCTCCTGGCTGCATTCAGGCTTAACATGTGTGATCTAGAATCTATCTGATATGCCCAATAGAGGATAGAGAATGATTTTCTGCTCATGCTCTGATCTAACTTTTTTCACTATCAACACAAACAACTGAACGATGCTTCCCTGGGGAAAAAAAACCAAGACGAGCATAGAAGTAAATTATGGACAAGCAGATACGAGTATTTTATTGTATTTTATTTTTTTTTTATTTTCATCGTCGAAAAATTGTGACAGAGTGAAACATAATACAAGAAAATTGAGGAAAGAACAATGATTTAATTTCTAATGATGTGAGTATTTTATTGTATTTTATTTTTTTTTTTTTCATCGTCGAAAAATTGCGACAGAGTGAAACATAATACAAGAAAATTTAGGAAAGAACAATGATTTAATTTCTAATGATGGCACAAACAACTGAACGATTCTTCCCTGGGGAAAAAAAACCAAGACGAGCATAGAAGTAAATTATGGACAAGCAGATACGAGTATTTTATTGTATTTTATTTTTTTTTTATTTTCATCGTCGAAAAATTGTGACAGAGTGAAACATAATACAAGAAAATTGAGGAAAGAACAATGATTTAATTTCTAATGATGAAACAACTTCCTCATGTGCTTATCACAGCTCCTAATGTCAGCTACACACAACAGTTGTTCTCTTTCTCTCTCTAAGTCATATTTGTGTCAGCTCCAGATGACCGTAGTGGTAAATCATAAATAGCTCTTTATTCTTCACTGTAAAAATTTAATCATTATTGACCGAACTGCTATTTATGTGAAGGGGGTAAGTATTTTTCATAAGAATTCTACTGTATTTTTACAATGCATGAAATTCACTTAGTATAGAACTATGGTGACAACTTTGAAAAGGTCGATATTGAACGTTTCTCCTGTTGTCTTGGATGATGTGTTGAGCCTTAAATGAAAAATAAGGACTTCATCACACGCAGGCAGTATTTGTGCCAAAATAAATCGATCTTCCTTCTATTGTAAGCAGAATCAAGTTCCTTGTTACAAAGAATCAAAAACTTTGCTTAGCAATAGGCAAGTTTGCTTCAAGAAATGCTTGGCAACGTGGTAGAATCACAAAAATAAGTTCATGGACTGTCTCAGAATAATGTAGAACTAAGTACGTAATGAGATTGTGTTGTTTTGGTGTGCTTGGTGTGGCAGAGTTCTGTGGTTTAACGTAGCATCAAAATTTGTTTAAGTCCTAATTGACATGGTCATAAACATGTTACAGGATTCTTTTCCATCATCCTTGCTGTGGACTGGTGACGCATCCCACCATCTGCTTGAAACTCACCCCTCGGCTGAAGGAAGCAGTCAGTGGGGGGAAAAGCTGCCTGACTGGGGGTTTATGGTGCAGTGAACTGGTGAAAGCTCATAGATAGGGAAAACCAGGAGTAGGCTGACTGCTGACAGCCACTGTAAGCAAGATTCACTGTACGAGCAAAAAATTGTTAGTGTTGAATGACAACCTGCCTGACCTTCTTTGGGATCTCATGGACAGAAATTTAGAGGTTTAGTTCAAGCATTCAGTTGGGGTAGCTGCAAATTCTGCTTTTTAATTCCAGCGCAGTGGTAGGGATGAGCTGGGTATATCATTCGTTACTAGTGATCTAAGCTGTACTGAGAGACAAAGCATTCCCCTGTGCCAGTATGTCCTAACTTCAGAGGTCAGCACGAACAACGCTTCCAAATCCTCCGTAAGTGAACCAGCATGAATTTCTTCTGTGACAAACCAAGGGACAATACATATTATTATATGAGCAAAAACCTCAAATTGTGGCAACTTCCGTTCTCTGTGTTTAATTTTTTAAATGCTGCAGACATGGTCCATAGAAGGTAAGTGTGCAATGGAGCAGAATTTCCATAGCTCCTGCTTCCATCAACCATCCACACAAAGTAATCGCTGATTACTATCACCAATTTTTATGCTGTATTTTGAGACATCATTGCTTCCATTACCTGCAGCCATAATTTATCTAGGTTTCTTTTGTAAAAAAAAAAAAAAAATACCAGGAGTCCTATCTTAGGCATCCCAATACTTCATTCTTTAACACCGTATGTGTGGTCAATGAACTGGTCCAGTGGCCATGAGAAAAGACTAGGCACATACCCTACCCCAGCCCAGTACCCTCATTCATTTCACCACACTGCTTGATTTGTGGCTTTTGCTCCTTGCTCAGCCATTTAGTTTATGGTAGCTCACTGCAATTCCTGTTGTTGCTTCCTCCTTATTTTTCCGTTTTACCTGATGTAGCTTGGCTTGTTTGGCAAGTCTAAGCGGGCCAACTCAGTCTTGGCGTCTGCAAGCACAGCTCCACTGACATCAGTTAGGGCCACTAATAACAGGATGGACTTGGCACTGTGGATGCACTGCATGTCTCAGTGCAGTGATACTGTTATCTCCTTTATTAGTTTCACACACAACAGCTGCCTCTAAATCCAACTGTAAAATTGCACTTAGTTCTTATAAAAGTGAAAGCTTCCTGTAGTTTGTTCCATGTGGCTCCGCTGCCAGCCTAGCTTCAGATTTCTACTCTTCCTTGTAACGTCTGCCTCCCTCGGGTCCCATCCTCCACGGTCTCACTACAGGGACCTGGAGAGGTGAAACAGTTAGATCTGTGCTGCGTTTTTTAACTGCACCCTTCCAGCCAAAAAAGGACTCGGAACTCTTCTTCCTCCACTCTACCCAGCAATTTTTCCCCTTTTCCCCCTGGTCTTAGGAATAAGCAGAAGTAGAAAGCCTAGGTACTTCCAGGCTTGTGATGCTCATTTTGTGGGGTTTCGGTTTATTTTGGGTTTTGTATAACATATTACAATCGTGGTACCATTATGTGGTAACAGCACTTGTTTCAGATGGTACTATCTGAAGATCCTATGAATTAATTGACTGTGTCAGCGTGGGGCTTCCATGCCAGTTATTATCTGATAGTTTGTCTCCTGCAATCAAGAAAACCATAAACTGTTCTTCTAACTGAAGAGATGCTCAGTAGGATTTTCTATTAGTTTTGAATTCACAAAAAAAATGAAAAAATACTACAAGAAATTGCTGCCATCACCTTGAAGGAATAAAAAAAACAGACTCTGGGTGCAACTTTATGCATTTGAAAAATAGACTTATTTAAGCCTTTCAGTTGTGGATGGTTTACGGGCAACACCGATGCAACACTTCTGGGGAGTAAGCAGGGATGTCTATTTGCTGGGTCTTGATTTGAGAAGAGATACCAAGGAAAACTAGTTGCCAGACTTCCACTTGGAGAATAGTGGATAACTCTCCCTTTATTTCGAGAATCTTTAAACATTGAATTTATCAGGGTCACACAAAAAGTGGGAGGCTGACAGGTGTGGGGGGTATGATCTTTCTTTTGTAAACTCAACTCGAAAGAATAAGTTCTGTGTGATAAGTAAATTACAGTAATAAATACAAGGCATCTCACATTAGCTCATGACACTAAAGTATGAAAGCAGACATAGAAGGTTAGAAAACATGATGAAAAAACCTGCAGATTTTATAAGAACTGTGGACGGAGAAGGGAGAACAAGGAAATTGTGCAAAATTTTATCACAGTTACTTATGACTTTCTCTGGGGATTGCATTTCTCTGTAGTCTTGCACTACCTTGGCTGACTCTCCCTATAAAGCATTTTATGAGACATGTTAAGTATTTTATGTAAAAAATAAGTTGTGTTGTATTGCACTGCAGGTCAGGGCAGGAAGGACACGTTGCCAGGATAGCTAGTTAATGTCTTTCATCTTTCCCATGCTGTCATTAATGCTTATCTGTTCCCATAGGTATTGCAAAGTCATCTGTTTTCTCCAGTGGCATAGTAAAATAATAAAATCTTCTGATTTGACTTTCTGGTTGTTCGTGATGCTGGTTTTATTCATGTTCATTTTGAGATCAGATTTCTGCTTTCTTGTCTGTAATGTTTTTATCATGCTCTCTAGCTTTTATTTGCCAGGAATTCAGGAGATTAACTTCACGTTTCTGACATCTCCCTGTATGGGAGTGGTTCGATGTTGATGCATACGTGCTACAGCACTTGTTTCAGACAGTAGTATCTGAAGATCCTATGAATTAATTGACTGAGTCAGTGTGGGGCTTCCACGCCAGTTATTATCTGATAGTTTGTCTCTTGCAATCAAAACCTGGCTGGCGTTTCCCTGCTCACCTTGTGTAAAGTGGGAACCCACCAGCAGCTCCTGTGCTCTGATGTCAGAGGTGAGCTTTCTTGATTTATGAGGAGTCCCTGACCAGCTCTGTCATCTTCTTGAGCAAGCACAGGGCACGTTTGTGACAGTAAAAGGTTTGCCCAAAATTATTCAGAGCAAGCAAAATAACTAAGGTCATCAGCAGTGGCTCTTTGTTAACAAAACTTCCAAATGTGCCTCATTTCAGGATGTCTAAAATTTCTGTTTCAGGAGAAGACTATGCCTTGCATTCTATTGCTTTTGAAAAATGTTTATAATATTATCATTAATAAATCTGAGAAGCAGATTTTGTATAAATTAATTGCACTAAAGAAAATAATGCTGTGCTTTTTGTGGTTTTTTTAGTATTTCTTTGTCTTTTTTTTTTTTTTTTGGATCCTTGTGAAGGTGTCCCATTTTGTATTGGGGCATCAGTGAATCAAGACATATGACCTGCACCATGTTTGTAGTTACTCAGTTATTTTTGGTAGCTATTCCTCAGCAATTCAGGACTCTGTGTGGTGCGTGCCTTTGTTTATTGATACACATGTAACTGGAGGAGTCCTAATAAATCGGGGGTGAGGAGACAAATGCCAGGAAAAGCTTTTCTGAGGGAACCGGGAGCAAGCAGCCTCACCGTGGCAAAGAACACTAAAAATTGCTCTCACAAGCTCTATCACTGCCAAGGAGTCCAAAGATATAAAGAAATTTCCTCTGGAGTGTTTGAATAAAAAAAAAAAAAACCAACATGGAAGTAATTTACTTCCCCATTTACTTTATCAACTTGAAAATTCAGTTCGAGGCTTGGCAATGTCTGAGAAGAACATTTCCCTATTGTTTTCTTCTTTCTAAATGAATCTATCTGTGGCCTCTATTTTTTCATTAGTGTCAGAGATACCTAGCAAAATTAATCATCGCTTCCATTTATGATTACATTTTTGGTTGTTAAGGTTTAATATGTACTAAAAAAAGTAGACATGGGACTTTTATTTTTTCTTTGTGCTGGAATGATTGTGAGAACTTATGTCAGAGCCCACTGCACATCAAGAAAGCATCAAAATGAATTTTGCTGCTTTTGTTAGGCTTTTATGAAGTAGTTTTCTTTGAAGTGACTCAGTGCAGAAATGGAGGAGACACTGCCTGGGGTGCCAGGAAAATGAGAGCTTATGGCATAACTCCTGCAAACATCACAAAAGTATGAATGATCAAGTCTACCAGAACAGTGCTGGATTTGTTTAATACACAATATAATGGCTTATTTGTTCTGTATAGACTGGTATTTTCAGGCTGCCATGGGAGGGTGGGGTGGAAAACACTCCCTCCAAAAGTCCGCGTGAACATCTGAGATGTTCATGTCCACACAGAATCTGTGAAAGCTGGGCTTGTGGTAGTTGGTGACAGAGAACTGCAAGGCAAAAGTCTCTAGCTCATTTCCCTCCCTCCTTTACTGCATATTTTTTTGTGACTTAAATTCATCTTTGCTCTGACTTTTTTTCCCCACAAGAGTATGACCTGATAGCATTTAAAACACACAGCTCATCAACTCTTCAGCTTGTAGACGAGGACCCAGCTGCATTCTGCCGTCTGGTGCTCAGGTTAAATTTGGGTGCTCTAATGGCGCTTTTAGGGGACTGCTAGAAACTCTTTCTTCCCCAGCAGCCATAGCAGTAACCCTCTAGGCTTGACTGGTTGGTCCTGGTTTATGATCTCTTTTATGAAAGTGACACATAATGATTTCAGAATCAATAATGTTAAACTACAAAGTTGTGAGCTTAAACTAAGACTGCAGTAATACTTTCACGCATTCGGAACAGTTTTGGTCTTTTGATACTTGTCCCAACGGATCTTATTCCAGTATACCTTGTGCGCACCCCCTTGTCACCGGTTTTAAATGGTGTCAGCCCAAGAGCACTAGGCTGGCTTTCATTTGTGTTAATTAAAATGACTTACTACTACGTAATGTATTATATCGTTTGTGTGACCTCCGCTGGGTTGTACCTTTGAGGTATTTTACAATAATTTGAAGTACAGTTTCTTTTTCATCTCCAGGATAAATTTTGATACTTTTCTTTACATATCTTGCCATTTTAAGAGAAGTCCTTCATGCAGATGAACAAGTAGCATAGGTACTCCTAGCATGGGAGGAAGCAAGCAAGGTTTTTTAAGCAAGAAACACTACTGGAGCTAGTGACCTTAGGAGCCACTTACTTCACTCAAAACCAAATAGATTTAAGTCTATTGTTCATGTCAATAATGATTTTGATTTTTTTGTAAAATACTTTCTGGTCAAGTTACAAATCCCATTTATGTGGGCCACTTTTATGAAGTGCAAAACCTGCATTTGTTAGCCTGCTCTCTTCATCTAGCTGTGTCAGATCTGGATGCAAAATTATGTCCTGTGGTCGTTCGCTACAGAGTATTTCTTTGTAGTTGAACACTTGAGAACTGTGCTCAAAATGTGGAAGAAAAAAGGCATCGTTGAGCCCCAGAGGCTGGAATAATAATTGCAAAAGGTTAATAACTGACCCTTATGGAACAATGAGTAGCTACTCTTATAGACGGTCTATATTTAAAGAAAAAAGACCTTTAAAATAACTGGGACTCCACTGAGTTGTTGTATGCTATGAATTCTCTCTTGGCCAAAAATGCCTTGTCTGCCATTATACCTGTGGGTTCATGATGATGAATCATGGCAGGCAAAGGTTATTTGGTCTTTGACTCCAGGACTGTGTTCATCCTTGAACAATTCCATGACTGTCAGTCATAGCTTACTTTTTTAAAGGCTGATATATTTTATGTAATTAGGCAATAACAAATACTTCCCATTAACTACTGAATTTTGTTCCTATTCCTGCTCATGAGCATTTGAAATGGCTGCCTAGTACTGAGCAGTGAACAAACCAGCCTGAGATATACAGGGCAGAGCTACACTCTGGAATTGTGCTCGAATAGTCTCATATAGCATTTGGGTTGTCACTGAAATACAGTCTCCGAGGAAGATTTCTTCGCATCACAAAAGTATATTGTGGTTTAACTTCCTTCTACTTGACTTAGAGTTTCAACCCTGTAAACTTAGCAGGAGGGGTGTTATTGGTAAGGCAGAGGTCCTGTAAGAGAACTGCGCGTTTAAAGCTTGCACAGACCTACCCACAACTACTCCTTGGCTTCTGACGGTGGTTAACCTCTTCCTTTTAAAAGCATTGGGTTAAAAGAAGTTTTGAGCATTTATGGATGGATGCAGGATCTTGTCGAAGGTGAAGGGAAAAAGGCAAGTTAAGGGGTGGAGATCAAATTTTGGAGGGCTTAAGTATGTTCTTTAAATCATCTCATGTCAATGATTTCTATACTTTCTATGCAGTTCCTCTTACTGCTTTACCACTTCCTCTCTGTGTGGTATATGCAAATGTGGTTTTATGATCAAACTCAAGTTCTTTTCTCCCTGACACCCTTCCCCTTTTCAGTCGGAATCCTGTGTTTTACAGTGAGACTTCTTGAAGCCAGAGGCAGTCTTGCATGCAATCTCACATGTATGTAAATCCGACAAGGTTTGAATACTCAGTACTTTGAATGGAAAACTCACACCAATGGACCTTAAGATGAGAGTATGCTTCTGTCTTTGGTAGCTTTGCTTGTCTTTTTTTTATATCTTCAGGTACCGCAGTGAACTATTGGACTGTAGATAAGGCTGTTACAGTAGTGTAAACAGAGCAGTAAAAGTGCATCATCTGATGAGTCAGTTTGTTTCAAGCAACAGACCAGCCACAAAGTTGTAGAGCACATTGCAAAATTACAGTAGGTCTGGAAAATCTGCAAAGTAAGAAAATTAGATCAGAGGGTGATATTTGTTCCTTGTTCAATAGGAACTTTTTTGCAGGGCTGACACCTGTCTCTTCTGCAGATCCCTGGATGGCCTCTTTTTCTCTGCCTCACAGAAAGTGCTTTGGATACACTGCAGTCTTTGCAGCCCATTTGATTTATTCCTGCCTTGAATTGTGATTTTCATGTGTTAATACTTTGCTCCAGTTCTTCTCTGTATTGCAGCATGTGGCCATTATTACTCCCCTCTCCCAGGCCCATTTCCCTTGTTATATATCTGTTTCATTTTCTTAGTTAAGTTGAATGTGAACTTGGGGTCAAGAACAGACAAGTCATGTGATGGGACTGAGGTATAACTTCATTTTCCAGTTTTTTTCCACTGCATTGTCTGGAGGTTTAGAAGCACAATCTCACATACGGTGCAAAATACCCAAAGTCCACAGTTCAGCTGTCAGTTATAAAATAGGCTCAAGAATTAATGTCCTTAAGGAAGCCTGGGTTGGAAATCTACCTGATGTAATCGCTCTTTAAGGCGTACTTGTCAAGGTACAAAGCCTCCTTTTGAAAAGCATACTGATTACAACCCCTCCATAAAATCTATCTTCTGGAGGGCTCGGACCCCTATCATGAGTCCATCCTGGCAAATTACTGGAATGGTAATTGGTAAATGGTCATTGGTTTTTAGTCGGTTTTCCTCAATCTTTGGAAATACAGTCATGCCCTTGACGTATGGAGTAAGGCTGAACTTCATACTTGTTTGAAGATGTGACAAACACAGTCAAGCCAAACAGTGGATCTGACATGGTACTGAAGTGCTGTGCATGCCTGTCCAGTATCAGCTCCAAGAATGTATCACAACATAAGACCTTTTCTGGGATAATGTGCTGTTATGCTGCCGTTGTACCTTTAACAGACAATGGGTCACTTTATCGCTGAGCTTCAAAGAGCAAAACATACTTAGAATGCAAGAACAGTAATTAAAGGCTTGTAATAAAGTAATGGAGCATTTACCTAAATGACAAAGTTACTGTTGACAACTAGAACAGCAATGACATTTAAGTTTTCCTGAGACATTATTCATTCAAATTATGCCACTAGTTCTGCGGCTCCCTTTTGTAAATCTTTCAGGCCTGTATCTCTATAGTAATTATCCCTCATTGTCAATACGGCCAGTCATTTCTTCTCCACATCAGTTTTGATGGAGTTATTCCAGTTTTCCCATACACCTATCTGTGTATAAACCTGCGTGAGTGATTGATATGGATTCCTGCTTTTATTCTAACTTATCAATTTGGGTTGCTTTTTCTGGAGCGACTACCGAAGTTTTATCTGTATGGCATGCAAACCTAGTCAAACTTGGAATGAAAAAGCTGTAGGCTAAGCGTGGTTTCAATACATTGTCATGTATTTTGAAAGGCAATACATCTCTGGGACACGCTGAGGTAGACTGTCAGTCAGGTGTTCCAACAGTTGAGATTCACACGACCTTGGCCAGAGTAAATTCTTTGCTAGAGCAGAAAGGGGAGGAGCAGCCTTCCGAAAACAAAATACCGTACCATAAATTTCTTTGACAATGTTGCACAATTCAGCAAGGCTTCACGGCATCTCTCCAGCATGGAGGGCATTGCTGAAGAATGAGTGATACAAATCGCACAAGGAGGCAAAAGAACTTGAGGGCAAAAGTGAGTCTTTGTTCAGGCAGGTTACCTGGGGGGGAAATATAGTACATGATGTACCGTGTGATACATCAGTCATGCAAGCTATTTCTGGAAGGTTTTACTTACTGGAGAGCTGTTGTTCATTTAAGGAGGAGTTCCTCCCTGGGCAGAGTGCTTGGAAAAGGCTGTTGTGCTTCTGAGCCTCACTGAAGCCATATTCTTGCACGTAAGGCATGCAGCCTCATAAAATTCCCCTGCCCACGGATGAATTCTACCTCTGCTGAATTGCCAGTTTAACTTTCATCAGCTCTAAAAACATGCAGGGGATTTATAAAAATGTTCGACTCTGCCTAGGTTTGTGCAAAGCAAGTCAGTCAGGCTTTCGCCCCAAACTCTACCCGTGCAGAGAGTGAGTATGTCCTATCAGGGCGTTCTCCAGAGCTGATACTTCTCTGAATGATGGGTACTACCTGGTGCAATGAGGGGAGCTCCTCAGCTGGTTGGGCCCACCATGAGTAGTTGTGAGGCTCAGAGAAGCTGTGCATAGCCAACAGGTATATAGAAAAAATCTGCTGATTTACAAGCTGCAACATTTTGCTGGCCCTGTAGTGGGATGTAGCTGCACATTGAGCTGTAAGGGCATGACTGAAGGAGGGACATGCTGTGCGCTCGAGCATGTTTTATTGAACATGGCTGACTACTAGGCAACTGTATGGCATAGGAGATTGAACTGGGATGTCACAGCTCACCGGCAGCCCATGATAGCTACTCGAGGCTGTGGTGAAGACCTGCTGCTATTCTGCGCTCTGTTAAAACCACAGCCTTTCTCCTACCTTTGCTGCAAACAAGCCTTCAGTTGCTCTGCAAATGTGCAGGATTTTACATTCACCCTGACAGACTGGAAACACCTTTACATAGGAGTGATTTCCAGTACACAGGGTGAGCGACTGACAGAACAGACCTGGACCCAAATTCCCTCACCCAGTAGCCCTTCCTCTTAGTTTTATGGCTGCTCAGTTCTGGAGCCACAGGTCGTATGTATTGCTTGACTTGGCGTGGTCCAATTCATTGTTTATGAATTGGCATATTGATTCAGCTGTTAGCTATGAATACTCTAAGAGAAACATTATTTATGCTTTACTGTTCTTAGTCTGTACAATTAGTTTGTACCATCCCTCCAAATGCATTTTGAATATTTCCTTTAGTAGCTATATCCTCTAGCTTAAATTCTCAGAAGACTTACACTTACCATTTAGCCAGCCTTGAAATCATAGAATCTTAGAATTGTACAATGTTTTGGGTTGGAAGGGACCTTTAAAGGTCATCTAGCCCAACCCTCCTGCAGTGAACAGGGACATCTTCAACTAGATCAGATTGCTCAAAGCCCCATTCAACCTGACCTTGAATGTTTCCAGGGATGGGGCATCTACCGCCTCTCTGGGCAACCTGTGCCAGTGTTTCACCACCCCGATTTATATCCAGCCTAAATCTCCCCTCCATTAGTTTAAAAAAAATCCCAAATATTACGCCTTGAATCGTGATGTTAGGGTTGAGATAGCATCCATACAAACCACTAAATGGACATTTCTATTTTCAAGGTCTCTTGAAAGGTAAAGAAAGGAATGTGCTGATGTAGAGAAATCTACCACCTCTCCCCAGGTCAGGGATATCTAAGAAAATGTAAATATTCCTCTGCAAGAGAGCTCCCGTTTTCTCTCCTTTCCTTTGAGTATGATGAGAGGATGACAGTAGCTCATTGTTCAGCGGATGAAAGCTAATGCTGGGTGTGTCTCTGTGATCCGGGTTTTTAAAGCTGGCTTTGTTTTAGAGGGCTCCGGTGAAGCTATGATCATTTACATTAGCGGCAAATCTGGACTTTCTGCTTTAACTCCATTGTCTCTCTCTCCGCGTTACACAGGTTGTACTCTGTTTTTCTGCATCAACTTTAAATGATTCATCAACGTAGGAGAGTAACTTGCCATGTATTAGAAAGCCCTGCCTTCAGCCTTCAGCAGGGCTGGAACTGAGTTTCTGATGCACTGATGGAAATACACAAGGTCTGGCACAAATAATGTATCAAATTAATCTGCTAATGTACCTAGTTGCCCTGAAATCTTCATTGGAAGATACTAATTCTCTAATTCATCAGACTCACCCTGCAGTTCATCAGAACCATTGTCTTAATAAGGGCCTCAGACAAGCTGAGCCCAGGGGGTGCTGAGGTAGGACCATACCCCCCAACCTTCTCAGTTATGATGATAAGGGAGATTTTCCAGCCATTTTTAACTTGAATTCCTTCAGTCTAGTGTTCACCAAGCATCAAGTCTTAACACTCTGGCCTGTGCCTGCAAGGGCTGCCCTCGTCACGCAGGCTGTGATTTTAACATGGGTTAGGGCAGTGTTACCAGAGCTGCTGCAGTCAGCCTTGCTTGATTAAACCCTCCTCTGCTCTTGCAAACGAATGCAGGACTCAAGGCAGTTGAATCTGAGCCAGTAAGACCAGCCTGCCTTGATGGATACCTTCAACAGACGTGGGCTTCTGGCTGTGTTCTCCTGGGGGACTACTGGGCAACTGTTAAGGAGGAAACAAGCAATTGTGCAGTAGTCTTTTAACGGAATTGTGTTAGAATTGGTTTAGCATAATTTTTGGCCAAAGTCTGTAAGGCCTCCTTTTTTTATATGGTTGCATACAACTCCAGTAAATTCAGAGCCTTCCAGGAAAGCAGGATATGCTCAACTTGCCCCCAGGAGAGCAATTTTCTTCTAATCTTGTCTCTCCCACTGTCCCTATCAAGAACAAGTCCTTCTTCAATGAGGCCTAGATGTTTAAAGGTTTCACCTACTCTCCAACTTAGAAATCCCAGGAGGCTCTTGGAAAATTAATAATTCAGCAGCAGCAATCTAAAGTTGTGTGTCTCATCCACCTCCTCTTGGCAGGATTGTTCACACTGCTGTTACTGCTGAAAGAAAATGTGGAAAGAGCCTGATCATCACTAATAAGACCTTGTGACTAGCTTAACTGATTGTGCTTGGCGTGTTATACCCTACAAGAATGACTGCTGAGCACGGTACGAAAGCCTCAAGACATGACTCAGCTGAATGCCCTCCCGGGCCAGTCCAAAGCCTGTAGACAAAACTACTCAAAGCCTCTCCTTTAGTTACGAATATTGGTTGGGGAAGCTTCCGAGTAGGCTAGAGGAGGAATGAGAGACTTCACACTGATGTCTCTCTGCCTGTGCAAAGACACATACTAGCTCCCCACTGCAAATCACATACAATGACTGAGAGACACCGCAAACCCCGCTGCCAGGCAGCTCCCCAGAGGCTGCAGCTACCCAAAACCTGTATTTTTAGAGTGAGCTTGAATCCTATGTACATGTTCAGAGCAAGAGTCTGTGTATACTGTGATCTAAATGCAATGATGCCTTTGGTTCAGTTTTGGAAATGTCTGTCTCTTCGTTATTTTTGATACAATTATTAAGTAATCACTGCATAAAAACACTCTAGAAAAAACTCTGCTCGAGACCAGAAGTTTTGCTTAACTGTCTGTCTAAGCTAGTTCATTGTCTTGGTCTCACAGAGGGAGAGAAGAAGACTTGAGCACAGGAAAGGCCTGTTTGGGACTTTGTAGGACGCCACTACCTGTCAATCAGCTGGCAACCAAGATGTTTTCTTCAGCCAAGCAGTGCATCTCATCTGGTTCTCGAGAAATTACATCAGTGCTGTCTCACTGTAAGCAAGTGGGTGAAAATGGTTCTTCATATGCAGCAGATACATGCTGCAAGAGACTCATCCATCGGGGGATTAAGAGTATGAGCATCATGACATCCCGTTCACATCTTGGCTCAGAGTTTCAAGGATACCAAGTCTGTCTCCAGCCTTCCTGCCGGGAGGAGGCAACAGGCTGAAAACCTGCAACAAATGCGGTAACTCAGCATGCACACTAATCACCGTGAGCAGCAACTGCCGTGGCACAAGGACAGCAAGTGCAGAAAAGCATCTAAACCACACCCATGTCAGAAGACCTTGAGCCAGGCTGCTCTGGGAACGAGCTCACCTAAGCACACCATCACTTCCCTGCAGGTAGAAGCTTTTGTTAATTATCACAACGTGTCAATGCAGCCTTAACTTCAATGTGTATTTGGACCACATGCTGCCAGGGTGCTTATACCAGTGTGAGCCTCTGGAGTTCAAAAGGATGGGACTGTAAAAATGGACAAAACGCCATGGGTTGCCCTTGGACTCTCCCCTGCAGGAGGCAGAACCAGGAACGTCCACAGTGATGGGTAGAAGCTGACCCATTTATTGACTTTCTTTTTATAGTCTGCTGGTTGGTCCCAATTAAAAAGACCAGTTGGAGAAACAGAGTGTTGGTTAGAAATAACTCTTTTTTTCTGTCATCTTTGAGAGTTTGTGACAGTCAGCAAAAGCAAATTAAACAGCAAAAATATTGAGACGTCTTCTTTTTCTTTTTGTATTTCACTAATTTGAAGATGTATACAATGTTGTGATGAATTATGTTAATTAATAACAATAAGTTGATTTTGTTTTGAAATTCATCTGTCTTCATGCTAATTCTTATCTCTTTTTTTTTTTATAAATGCCAGACTTTTTGATTTCTACTTGCAATTCAATTAATAAGAAATAAACAAAGGAAGCCCCAAGAGCCCTTTTGTCTTCTGGTGGAAGTAACAATTTCAATTTGAGCTAAGATCATTTCCCATAAGTTTCATAAACATAAATTTCCATAAGTGAGGTTGATAGGTAAACAATTCGCTGCGTGCAGGACCGTTCAGGTTATCAGTAGGCTGCAGGTTTTTCAGTGTCATTTTTGGCTCCTGCGTTATATCTTTCAAGCATGTTCACATTATTTGCTCTCAGTACATGTATTCTGTTTTCATTTTTATGAATTTTTATTGAACTGGAACATTATTTCAATGTTTCTTTAACAGTTTAATTATAAGCAAGCATCTCATCTGACTTGTTTCTGTGACATACCTAATGGTTTGCGAGATCTGGTAATCAGTAAAAAAAGCAGCTAAGAATATTTTTTAAAACTCAGGCTTAGAATTATAATTTCATCGCATCCTGTTTTGGTTTTTCCGCCCCTGTGCTGTTTTCTTTGCTCTGTCTTTTGAAGGAGAGGAGGGAATTCTTAGCAGCCCCCCCCCC
>NW_010395932.1:35048-35555 GCF_000710305.1 Buceros rhinoceros silvestris
ATGGTAAAAAAAGAATGACCGGTCAAATAAACAGTATTGCAACAGCTTGCAACAAGCCTACATACAGAGTGGTTTGCTAGTGCAAGTCCTTCCATTCCTTTCAGGAGAATTTGTATATGTTAATAATTGGCTTTTTAATATTTACGTCAATTTTTTTTAAAAAAGGTAAACTTATTAATTAAATGGTTAAGCAAGACTCTATCAATTGTAATAATGTATTTCTTACTATAAAAAATGTGAACCTACAATGAATGCATGCAACGCTGGAAATTAGTGAAACGTGAACAACTCTGTGAAAAGGTTGGTGGCTGGTTTGTTTTTTTGAAGCCATCCTCTAGCATGTCCTCTTTTCATGCATTTGGCAAAAATTTGTTTCACTTACATTCCTGGATTGTGAACAACTCTGTGAAAAGGTTGGTGGCTGGTTTGTTTTTTTGAAGCCATCCTCTAGCATGTCCTCTTTTCATGCATTTGGCAAAAATTTGTTTCACTTACATTCCTGGATTG
>NW_010395933.1:0-1683 GCF_000710305.1 Buceros rhinoceros silvestris
CCTTCCTTCTGCTCCTGGGATAGTGCTGCCGTCCCTGTGAGGTGTTTCCTCGTGTCCCCTGCGCCCCTTCTGCCCGAGCAGCCCAGGGAGCGTGTTCCTGCCTGCTCCGGGTCATCTTCCGAACTGCTGTGGGCTTGCCTATTTTTGAAGTTTATTTATTTATTTATTGTATTAGTATTTAAACTTTGGTGTGCTTCCAGGCGTTCGTGGAGACCTTGTGGGTGAATCCTGGCAACAGCTGTAAAACAGAGACCAAAATGTTCTCTCCGCCCCGTGTGCCTTAGACTGGGGTGACCCAGTGACACACTGTTCATGGTGCGTTTGGGATGTGAGGATGTGGTGTTTGCTTTGGCTGGAGCGTATTGTGTTGGCAGAGCTGGGCTCCCTGAGCTCTTGGGAGATCGGGGACTTCTCTGGGTTGCCCTGGCTGGCTTATGGCAGTGAGCCACAGCTGGAGGAAGGCAGAGGGCAGGGCAGGCCAGGCCAGTGCTAGTGAGGATGGAGGGGAGGGTAAAGGGGGGCTGTTATCCCCTCCCCACATCCAGGGATGATATGTGGCTGCTGCCACCCAATCCCAATCACCCATCTTCCTCTCCTGTCCTGCCTGTGCCTTTCTCAGCCCTGGCTGTGCCTGGCCGCAGCTCCAGATGTGATCCTCTTTTTTGCTGTGTCCATCCCAGAGTTACTCATCATAGCTGAGTTATGCATCCGATCTGGAGGAGCATGTACGTGAGGAGGTTTGCTGAGCTGTGTATGCTCCTGTTTGTCTTGGCGGATCTGTTGCACCACTGTCAGGTCCCGTAACAGGGCTCGGACAGGGTTGCCTGCAGCTGCTCCTTTGCTCTCTCTTCTGGGCCTTCCCATTCTCTTGCTGGGACTGGGGTCACCTTGTACCCACCCAGACCTGTGTCCCCATGGCTGGGGCCATGCACCCCACGTGCTGAACATGGTGTGTTTTGTGCACCATCCCTGGTCACTCTCCACACACAGCGGTGAGGTGGGTGGAGTTGGGCGCAGCACAAATAATCCTTGTGAGGCTGGAAAATGGGGACAGAGGTGTTTTCTAGAAAGAGAGACGTACACTGGGGCGGCTGGGTGGGGGTACAGGAGCAGAAGCTGAGGAGGCAGTGGGAGAAAGCAGCTGCATGCAGCTCATGACAGCCAGCGGTGCAGCCCAGCCGCCTGCTTCCTCCTCGACCAGCGAGTCCTCTGCCTTTAACCTTGCCCTGTACTTGTCTTGGACTGAAACCCGGCATTGTGAGCCAGCGCGGCTTGCGGCGGGGCTGAGCCCAGGGAGGGGCAGCGCTCGAGTGAATGGGAGCACGTTTGAAGGAATCAATAGGAACTAGGCAGATTCACAAAGCCAGTTAATTACATGGAATCAAAACCCTCTTTTTTTTTTTTTTTTTTAATTCCTCCTCCTGCAAAGACAGGGAGAGGAGGAGCAGCAAATCAGGGCTGAATCATCTTACTTTAGACAGTATCTCCTAGCAAGCTGTAAATCTCAGTCAGCCACAAAGTGTACCTGTTAAACCCTTTGCTCTCTGGCATCACATTGCTGAGCATTAAAGTGCTCCCTTACATCCCCTTGGGCAGCTGCTCGCTGTCCCCGAGGAGGCTAGAGGAGCATGCTGGCTTTTCCACCAGTGCAGTTGCCTCTGCACTGGCCTGACCGGCGGGGGG
>NW_010395933.1:1806-35782 GCF_000710305.1 Buceros rhinoceros silvestris
CCCCTACTATCAGGCTTGGCCTCTCTGCATCAGCGAGAGGCTTTTTTTTTGCCGGACAAAGGTGCAGTTGTGTTGGCTGCATTAAGGCCACAGCGGAAAGTCGTGAATTCTAGTTTCCCAGAAAAGTGAGATCAAACCAGTGTTTCAAAGTCCTTATTGATGCTCGTGGTGGGGAGGGGCTGTAGGAAAGGCTAGCTTTATTCAGGCCGGCATGGTTTGCCCATCACCTCAGTAATCAATACAAAGAGTTGTGTTGCCCAAGACAAAAACTGGTGCTTCTTTGGATCTCTGATTTGAAGCAGGAGATACAATATTCCCCCAAACTGTGGGGCTTGGGCTGGGGAAGGGTGCCAGGAAGGGATTGGGTAGTTGGGTGCCAGCTCAAATGTATAGTGAGCTGAATGTTGGGATTTAACTGGGACTTGAATGCAGCCCCGTGCACTCAACATGTGTGTGCTCATGAACAGCACTGGCTCAATTCCTGGAGCAAGGGAGCATTAGTCTGGTGTGCTGCTGTCTCACTGATTCTCACAGCTTGTCTGCTGGCCACGCTCCCCTGGAAGGGCACGCCAGGACAGCAGTGTGTTTGTCCCATTTCCTGTCCGTCCTCCTTACCCTTGTGACAGCCCCCTACCTGACCTGAGGGTGTGAGGAGCTGGGTGGGTTAGTCAAAGAAAGCCCAGGAATCTTGAGAGGCATTTGGGGGTAGGAGAAATGGGAATGGCCTCTTGATTGTTCTCCTCCTTGGTGAGGGAGGGAGAACTGCTGGCAGTGGTCAGGCTGAATTGCCCTGAGCGGGGATGCTCTCCCCTTGCACGCCTTTCTCCTTGCAGTCAGCTTTGTGCTCCTTGACGGCTCCTGCTGCCGTACTGTTGGCACAGTGCAAGGCCGATACATCTCTTCCCATTCTGGTCTAACCAACTCCGCTTGCACACATGGAGAAGCAGAGGGGGGAAAGATAACAGAGCTTCTTGCTCCAAGTGAGAGGAGCCTTGAATTTGCTCTGCCAGCTGTGAAGCCAGCTGTGTTATGGTGGCACCTCTCCTGGGCTGCTGAGCCTGACTGCTTCAACTGCACTTGTTGCTGCTTGTGTCTTTAAGTGTTTTTCATGGGCAGTACCTGGAAGGGGCAGTGAGAAATGATCCTTTTGCAGGTGGTTGTTGCAGGATGCGCTGCTTTGATCTTGTGGAGAGAAAAAACCCAAGCCTGGGATCTCAGCAGCCCGTGGTTCAAGTGAAGAAGGGGACTCCCAACCTTCAGGCAGTGCCTAGAGGGTCACCCTGCAGTGACATTTCCCTGCAATCCTGTATTCGGTGGTTACAGCTCAGGCCCGTCAGGGATGCTGCCAGCGAGGGCTCCAGGGCCATACTGCAAACCTGAGGAGGCAGAGTCCAAGAGCAGAGTTTAAAAATAATCGTTCTGGGTGACAGAGTAGCAGACTGTCATTTCCATGGTCTGGCCAAGTCTCAAATTCTGATAAATGAATGTTTATTCAAAAAAGACCCAAAACAGAGCCATAGTTGAAACAGACTGGATTTTCCTTTAAAGGACTTCACACGGGATCTTTTTATAGTTTTGTGTTTGTTATTCTCTAGTAGCAGCCCTAAAATAAAGCTTTTCCCTGCTAAAAGCGGAGTTTGGTTGTTTTTTTGCCCTTAGGCAAGCTTCAGGACCTGTAGTTTTCGTGCAGCTGTGATTTGTGTGTGGTTCTGTGTGTTAATAACAATGCCATCGAATCATATCTTCGTTTCTACGACCCGTTCACCAAGAACATTTTAGAGCTCATATAGTTTTAAGTGGTTGCTTTAGGGCACAAAACAAAATTATATATATATATATACATCCGACAGGAAAGAGAGAGCAGCATGCTCTTTGGTTGTGTTAGTTTATTGGGAAACCTGGACTGTGCTCTTGCAGGACTTCCTTTCCCAGCCTCCATGCACGCACACATCACTGTGAAAAAGGGACATTTAAATGAAGTGTGCAGCACACATTTATTCTGCAGGCTCAGTTAACAAGATTGCAGACTTTAAACGAGGTGAATACCCAGGCACTCTGAGTGGCTCCATTTGTAGCCGCTGCCTTGCGAAAGCCGTTAGCAGTGTGTGTTGGAATCTGGTGCCTAGCTGATAGCATCTATAGATATTTTAAAACAAGTTTGATGAAAACCACATTCAAAAAGTAAATGTGTTATATTTTTAATGTGGAATTTGTGACGTGATGGTAGGTCTGCTCCTGTTCCTTGAAGCGATGAGGCTGTTTGTGGTTTCATGCGTTGTCCAACCCAACCCCATGGCTTATCTGGAATTGATAGTGGAGCGTTCAGAGAAGAGTACTCAAATGGCAAGAGGACAAGAGCTGCTAATCTACATGTTCAACGGTTCTTCAGTGCCTTATACATGTAGAGCAGAAGATGTCTTCTGAAGAACGTGTGTGCCATGGTCCCCTGGACCTGACTTGCCCAGATGGAGCACAGCTCTGTGGGGACCTGGCACGGTATCACCTTGTACACCCGCGTTATTTCTGCCGTAGTGAATCATACCGGTTGCTTGGCTTAAAAAGGGCATTAGATGATGACTCCCCCTGTGCTACACTCCCTGGGGAGGGTGACAGTGCTCTCAGTATGATGGGAATGTCCTGTGGGGAACCAAAGGAGCTGGGTGTGTTTAGACCAAGAGAGCAGGAGGTTAAAATTAACAGCGTGAAATCTATGCAGGGGCCATTGACTAAACTAGGAATGAAAGAGCAAAAGCAAAACCAGAATGTATGAAGCAAGGCTGAACCCACGAAGCTGGAGTCTCTGCTGTGGTGAGGAGTTTCAGAGTATCAGTGGCCTCGAGAGGTTTGAGACCTTTCTCAGCATCTTCAGTGGTGTTTCGCTGCTGCATCCTGTGGCTCTGCTGTATCTCATCCCATTTCCTGTCAGCTGGCTGATGCTTCCCTCTTGAGGCAAGCTATAGTCAGGGTGTTTGGAGCCCGTAGCTGGCAGAAATTTGGACCCGTCCATGTTCCTGGCCCTGCTCTGCTGCACAGCGTTACAGAGATGATCAGTCCTTCCTTCTCCCTCACCTCTCAAGAGAGCTGGAGCTTAAGGGAGCTTTGTTAGCTTTGTGGATGGAAACCAACACTCAAATGCAAACTCTCCTTTGTTTTTTTTTTCCCCCTAGTTGTGTTACTTAAGGCTGTTGAAAACCTTGACTGTTGCAGTTCAGTGGAAGGGCCAAATCCCGCCTGGCACATGGCCACTGAGGTGGATGCCGCACTGTGTGGAAAGCTGGTGCTCGTACTCAATTCCAGCAGTGAGCCTCGGCACTGGGGCCCTCCATTGCCTCTGCCTGCTTGGAGGTCTGGTGACCTTGCTCCCTCACAGCTTGGCTTTGGAGGGTATCTCTATCTTCCGGCCATTTCACGTAGCAGGGGAAATAGGAAACAAATGAATCCATGTGTTTGACCTTCCGTGTAACTCGGAGCAAACGAGGGTGCATGTATATTGTATGACTGAGGGGTCTGCGCTGCAGCTGAGCGGAGCTTGGTGGTTTGTCCTTGGCGTCCCCATGCTTGGTGTAGCCCTGCATGTCTGCATGTCATCCCAGCAGCTTTGGCTGTGTGCTCAGGCTGCGCTGTGCCCTAGCGAGCCCTACAAGTGTGGAGTGGGGTTTAGGGACGGGTACCGTCAAAGGGATGAGTCAGTGAGGGGAGGTGGATGCTTTTGTAGTCCTGGGTGCAGGGGCGGGTTGGCTTGGGTTATTTGCCACGGTGATGCCTGTCCTTGTGCTGCCTGCGTCCCTGTTACCCAGTTCCTCCCTGCAGCTCTGACTTGTTGCTTCTGCCTCTCTGCTAGACCCGAGGGACTGCAGTAGGTCTGGTGCCCTGCAGTTACTGCTGGGATCGCTTCTCTGTGCCTTTCCCAGTGATATCTGAACCAGCATGACCCTTCTCTTAGCTCTCCCTGTCCACAGAGCAGGAGTGAGGGGGTGACAACATGTCTGGGGATGGAGCTGGGGGCTGGCTGTCCCTCTTCTCCTCTGAGCTTCAGGATCCTGCAGCACAAGAGCCCCCATGTTCCCCTCTCCAGCCCTGCACGCCTGCGGCTGCAAAGACTGATGGAGAAGGGCCAAGCACAGCAGCTCGCCGCCAAGAACTTTCTTTGTTTCCAGCCACCTCCCTCCTTTTTTTTCTTTTCCTCTTACAATTTCCCACTCCCTTTTCTATATTAAACCTGCTCCGGTTTGGCTTGATTCTGCAGCTGCATCAGTTTCTCTGCCCCTTTGAATTTCTCAGTGCTGCTTTCTCCCGGTGACAGCTGAAGCCAGAGTACGAGGCTCTCGCCATGTACATCGCTCCCCCATGTTTCAGAGCATGGGGGGAGTACGAGTGGAATAGACTGATGCTTTTTCCCCTTTGCTGGTGAAAGATGTTTTAAATATGCAGAGTTTTCCACAGAGAAGTTTATTGTACATAGTCTCGCTGGACCCAAGACCACACAGGCTCAAACTCATTGGAACCAGCTCTGCAGACAGCTCTGCCTCTGCTGGAGGCTGTTATGTCTGGCTTTGCCGCAGGAGCTCTGCTGAGTGGATGGGGACCTACCCTGATGCCCGTCAGTGGTGGCTGGGCAGAGCTGCGTGTCCCTGCAGCCCTGTGAAGGAGTCTTTGCAAGTGACCGTGACATTGCTTTGTGCCTTGCTGTTATTCACGTGCCTCCGGTGTGGAAACAGGAGGGTCTCGGTGTGCGGGAGTGCTGGGTGCGGGGATGCTTTGGGGCCAGAGGAGCTCAGGGCTTGTTGCAGAGCCACCCAGGGAGGGCTATGATGTGCCAGAGAGGGCTGCTGGTGGGTTGTTGCCTTGCAGGGTTCAGTGCTGCTCCAGGGCTCGAGCTGGCATAGCTGGATGGTGCTGAGCTTGGGGGGGACTCGCTGCTCTGTTGAGCCGTGGGATGAGCTCGCAGGCCAGCCAGCACCTGCCCACTTCCCAAACCCTTACTTGTGGGCTTTATGTGGCCCTCCCCTCAGCCAGGACGCCTTGCAAATCTCCTTGGAAAACTCCTCCTGTGGGAGGAGGGAGGCTGAAACTGCAGCTCTAGGTTTTCCTTCAAGTTCAGCCGTCTTTTTCCTACTCAGATTTAAGCAGTCCAGGCTGCTTCCCAGGTTGTATTTTGTACATGTCCATAGTGTGTTTATGCAAGAAGTTATTCTTCTAGGTCACATGGCCTCGTGTTTCAAGAACGGGAAACTTTCTGGGGTTTTTTTTTGTTTTTTTTGGTTTTTTTTTTTTAGAATCTGTTCTTAATTCCATTGCCTCAAGTCAGCTGCTTGAATCATCTCCTCTCTCTAGCTGTGTTGTTATATGGGACTGTGCCTCTTGGGGAAGGTGAAACACTCAGGGCTTGTGCAGGACTAAAGTCCTCAGTCCCTTTTAGTGGTGGAAGTCGCCAGGAGCCATCGCTATCTGCAGAACCAAGGCTCTTTGTCAGTCTCTGGAAAAATACTTCTGGGGTCTGACAGCTCCCAGGGCTTATATTTACTTCTTTGTTTCTTCAAGAGGAAAAAAAAAATCTGGCTGCCATTTCAGGTACAGATGATTTGTGCTGACAACTCGTCCCCTCTGTTCTTGTGCTCTAGTCCCTGTGACTTCAACTGCTCTGAATGTACCTCTGAGCTGGCTCCTTCAACCTCCCTGATCTTCTGGCAGCGCCCGATGCTGGAGCTCGCTTCTTCCCTGGATGTCATCTTG
Organism: Buceros rhinoceros silvestris; assembly: GCF_000710305.1. NCBI lineage: Eukaryota > Metazoa > Chordata > Aves > Bucerotiformes > Bucerotidae > Buceros > Buceros rhinoceros. Next base: position 7,540 of record NW_010395933.1, read on the forward strand.
CCCAGGAGGGATGTCCTGGGTCTATCTCCAGTGTTCACCTGCTTCCAGTTGCCAGCCTGTGTCCCCCGGGACTGCAGAGCCCTTGCTGCCATCTGAGCTGACTGGCAGCTCTTGTTGACAGCTCTGTTATAGTTGGCCAGGTGCCATTTCATTTCTTTTCGCAACCTGTCATTTTTTGACAGTTCTCTTACAAAGGTTTTCGGTCCCACTTTTTGCTGGCCCACTCACCCTGTGAGCTGCCTCTCCAGAGATGCTGGGGCGGGGAGAGCAGCAGCAGGCATGGGGTCATGCTGGAGGGCTGCCATGGGGACTGAGCTTGTGATACCCGGCTGGACAGGCTGCCAGGTTCCCTGAGCCTTTTTTCCATCTTTATATTTCTGTTTAGGGCACTTGGTTTCTAATGTGACCAAGGAGGATCTTGGGTGGTGGTGGTCCTGATGGTAAAATTCTCAACTGGTAATGTTTAAGTAGTTGGTATGTGAGCTATTACTTATAATGGAGGAGTTTGGGGAGCCCAAGGAGTTTGTGAGCCTGATCCCCATGGTGTCTGTCAGCCTTCTATCTCCTGTTAAGGATCTAATCTGCTTCTGCCCTCCAAGGGATGGGAGCATGGAGAGCATTTGGCATTAATGTGAAGTGCTCCTCTCCTCTGGCATTAAAGAAGATCCACCTGCACCCCCAAAACTGTCCCTGTGGCCTCTGTACCCCCCTGGATTGGAGGGCAGGTCTTGTTTTCCTTACTTCGCTCTTTGTGGAGTCTCTGACAAGGTTGTCCTGCAAGTAAGTCTTCTGGCTCCATAACACGGCCTTGCTGCAGTGTGGGACTGCGGTTTCACAGCACGAGGGCAAGGGAGCTGGTGGCTGGGAGAATAGCGATGTGGGGCGGAGGGTGCATACGTGGGGCTCTCTTAATCCTGAAAGCAAGATTTTAAGTCTATTTAAGTGATCCTGAAAGCTCTTTGCCTCTTCTTTCACCTTGTTCTAGTAGGACAAATGCAATGAGCTGCATCTCAAGGATTTCAGAAGGATGGGTGTGAATTTCAGCTATGCTTCCCTGACCCGTGGCTAAAATGAAGCTAAGAAGGGTTCAGCCACGGTGATTTCTGCCTCTTCCAAAGCTCAGCATGGTCCATTGCCTTCAGGCATCAGATCTAGCTGGGGGGTTTGACATGACGTGTGCAGCTGGAGCAGATGAAGGGATGGAGGCTCTCGGCTGGGAGTGGGGCACGGTGAGGCATCCTTTCTGGGGGGAGAAAGAGAAGCTGCTGGTTCCTGGGTTTCACTGAGTCAGCTAGTTCCTCTCCATGGTGCAGACCCTCATGCTGGCCCAGTAAGGGCTGTAAATATTTGGATATCTCCACCTGTTGGTTTTGGCCAGGGGCCCAGCCCATGTGATGGGGTTGCAGAGAACCCCTCCTGGATCTGGATGCCTGCTACCTCCCTGCCGTCTGCTTGGCAATCCCCACCCCTTGAGGAAATGGTCGAGGTGGGATCTGGGCAGTGGCCACCCCATTCCCAGTAGTGCTCTGCATGGGTGCGTGTCCCTGAGGCAGCACCAGCTGCAGCCCCGGGAGATCCCCTTGCTCCTTTCACGGAAAAGGCCTGCTGGTGGTTTCTCTGTTACTTCATTGAAGGACCATAGAAACTGAAGCTGGAGTAGACCCACGAAATAACTGTTTCCACATGCTCTCACCCACACAGCCAGGCTGGGAAAAAGCCTGTCCTTGGAGCAGCCTCTGCAGGACTGAGGGTTGTGGGTGATGGGGTGGCTCCCACTGGAACAAAATTGGGTTTGTTTGGGCTGCTCCTTCATGGTGGCTGCTCCTGGCAGGACATAGTGCAGTGCCAGGCCAGGAAACTTCAGACCAAGAGCAATGTTTTCAAAACTGTCTTGGTCATTGGAAGTGTCTTCCAAAAGCACCTAAGAAAGGGACGGGTGGTTGCCTGTGGAAGCTTGGCTGCCTCATCATCTCCCATCCCAGTAAAAACCATCTGTGGGTGGCTGACTGCACTGTTCGTACCTTTCAAAACCTGCACTTTTGTTGTTAGTTGAGGAGAGCACCTGAGTTATGTTTTCTGGTGTCTTTTTTTATCCCTAGGACAGCAGGGACTAGATTAAGTATGGTCAGAGATCAAGATCTGTGATGGTTTTGGCCAACAGAATGCGTTGGTGGGATGGGACTGCCAGAGTGAAGGGTGAGGGATATTCACAAGGAGAGAGGAAGCCAGCTTTACTGAGACAGTGTTTTTATAGATACTGAGGAGATCCCATCCCTATGGGCTTCCCCACCTTTTCTGCTTTCCACAGGTAGGTGAGGAGATACCCCTGGAGACCTTTCTGCTGTTCAAATGGGATATGCAAGAAACTGTTACCCAGACTGCTGGGAGATGTGCATTTCAGCAAAATAGGAGTGAGGTCATTGGTTAGGAAAAATGCTTCTTCCTTCAATTGCAAAGGGTATAATAAAACATGGTGTGCCCTCAAATCTCATGGCTTTATTACCCTTAAGAGCTTTCAGTTCATTTTGGCTTGAGCAAATCCACATCCTGATTAAAATCCCAGTGTAATAAGCTGTTGACTCCAAATAAAGGCAGGATAGGAATAAACAATGAAGAAAAGTTGGCGTTTCCTCCTGCCCCAGTGGAAGGCTTTCTCCAGGCAGGCATCCAGCAGTGATATAACCCTGTAAAGAGCTGTAGGCTGGTAAGAAAGCTGGGATATCAGCTGAGCTTCCAAGCAAAATGAGCTCATGCTGGCCTGCTGGCAAGTTCTGGGGTTAGGGTAAAGGCAGCTTGGACGCTTACTTAGAGTCCGGTTAACACTTAGTTCGCTGATGGTATGGTGGCAACTGTACCAGATGCTTCAGTGGCCACATCATGCAACTTTACCAGTTTTCACTGCAAACTGTGGTCAGCCAAGTTGTCCCTGACCAGTTCAGGCATAGAAACATGTTCTTGAATGGGTGTTGTGCCTGACCCAAAGCAGAGCACTTGTCAAACCACATTGGGTAGTAAGTAAGCACAGTGTCTGGGCATCCCTTGTGGCAAATCATGATCCATCCGGGTCTCCACAGCTGCTACAGATGCTGTCTTGCAGGAGCCCTCTGTCTTCCTTGTGTTAATATGCAGAAAGCACAAGTCCTTGAGCTCAAAAGAAGGATTTGTGAATGAAAGAAGAGGATTGTGGTTAGCTGAATAAGGCCTGTGAGGCGATGCTAAGAGATTTGGATTTTGTCTGGGAGAGGGTGATGATGCTTGTGACACCCGGCCAGCTCACTGCAAGTCAGCAAAGTAGTCGCAGCTGTGTTTGGGTTCATCATCTGGTTTAAGAAAAGTGGTCATTGAACTGCTGTGTTAAAAGTACTGAAGTTCTTTATTTTAGCAGTAAGAACTTGCTTCATCTCACTGCCTCTTTTTCTGTCTTAATTTAGAAGTGATTCTACTGTAAAGAGTTTGTCATTCCTGAGGAGTCTCCTCACCTTGGCAGGTCATGTGGCATCAGCCCATGAGCAGCAGAGTGACCATTCGATTAGATTTTTAGTACAGCGTTTGAGTAGGTTTGAGCTGAAATAATTTAGCGTTGTGCTATCCATTTGAGTCTCCTGATGTTTGAGTTTCAATATTGGCTGGGATGTTGGTGACATTCCAGCATCTGGAAAAATGTGCGGCTCTGTAGGAAACCTTGTGAAACTCTTAAGGGATTCTGTTTTAAATACCAAAACATCAGCATCCTAAGAGCCTTTGTGCTTCACTGTGTTAACTGGAGTTCTAGCAGGCCCATTCACCTGAGCCTCTGAATGTTTTGTTCCTGCAACAGTGAATCAGTACTTGAATTTGTGGTGGAAATAAGCAGGACATGAGAGTTACAAGAAAAAAATGAACGCTCCCGCTTTCTCCTTAGTTAATCTGTTATCAGTTAGTGAAGGCAGAGGTTTGCATCATTTGAGTGTTATGCTGGCATTTCGTCAAGGGTCATCTTTGGTTTCTGTGAGCAACAAGTGATAAGTAATTACCCAGTTTGTTATTTGCTTGTTGTTTTTCACAGAATAATATTAATTTAAAAAATGGTTCTTTGCATTCATCATCAGTACAAGCCTGGTCATAATGTCTGTGAATAACCTGCAATTACTAGGATTGATTGTGTAGTGTTTTAAGCAACAGGAGGGTAATTTGCACCCTGGCAAGTTTAAGTAAACAAAATTTTAGAGCTGCTTATGGCAGAACAGATGGAGTTCTGAACTTTGTGGGTTTGAGTTCTTGCAAGCCCCAGCTGCGGGCCCCAGGCTGGTGGTGGTGCGTGGTGTGGAATGCTGCAGGCTGCTGTTCTCGATCTCAGCATCAAATGCTGTGGCCATAGATGAGATGGCCAAGGCATCGTTACTAACTCATAATGTGTCCGTGTCACAGCTTTAGCAGCGTTTGGGTTGTGGTGCAGGTTGTTGGGTCACTCCTCTCTGATTTCTTTCTCTGTTCCCTACAGGTATACATCATCAAAGTCACCTGGTCCAATGGGTCCACAGAAGTCATATACCGACGGTACAGCAAGTTCTTTGACCTGCAGGTAAACATTTCGCCAGCTCTTGGGGTTTTGACTTCAGAGGGTCAGATGCTATGGTCAGTTGAGAAGCGTGGTTTCTGCCTTGTGCTAAGCATGGATTTTGTAATCTACCAGAAAGTGTTTTGATCTGGGAAAACTTAAACACAAATCCTTGAATAAAGCAAGAGCAAAGCGACTTCAAAAGCTGGAATCTTCTCTCCAGCATCTTTTACGCATCAGTGGGGACACCCTGGGGCTTTTACATGTCCCAGTGTTGAAGTTCTGCTGGCACCCGCTGGACTGGACCCATACAGTGCTGCATAGAGGTGCTTGAATTCCTGCAAGAGAAGTCTGTGCAAGTGGTGGGGGTGTTGTTGGGGTTTTTTTGTTTGCTTTGGGAAGGGATTTTGTTAAAGTTAGGCCCAAATTCCATTCCTGCGGAGCTAATCCCATGCCTTTTCCAGCTGCTCTCAAAGCAAAACAGGTTTGCTGCTGGAAAGTGCTGGTTTCCTGGGTCCGTGTCCCACTGGCTGGTGTTTTGGGGAGCAGGCGCTGGGGAAATGCCTGCAGCCCGAAACGATGCAGTGCCAGCCCGGAGGGCAGCTGCCAGCAGCTGCTTTAGCAATTGCCTCCTGATGCAGGGGGGAGCTGGGAAGAAAATGGAGCCGGGAGGGAGGAGGCTGGAAAGGCAATTGGGACAGGCTGGGTTGCAGAAAACTGAAGCTGCTGCTCTGGGCGAGCAGGCAAAGGGTGTTTTCCACCCCCTCCTTGGTAGAGATGAGCCAAGGGGTCTGGCTGAACTTTATGAGCCAAAACACAAACTGAGCTGTTGGAGCAGGCTCTGTGCCGATGAGAAAGGAAAATGCATGAAGTGATGTATGGACCAGCAGTGCACGGGACTGGGAGTGGAGCTGGGAACCCTGCGCTTCCAGCAACCTGCTCACATGAAGCTGATCCCAGTTATACGCTTCATTTGAAAGGTTGCTGTGGTTGCCTGGGAATGACGATGCCTTTCCTGAAATCGCTGCATCCAGACACAGATATGCTGCTAAAATTACAGTGCACCTGGGCCTGCCCAGCAAAGCGAGCCTGTGGGAATCCAGATGGCTTTCCCAGGTTCAGCTGGTCAGCTGGCTTCAGGTCATCTCGCAAAGCCCGGGGTTGTGCGAGATGGCTGCTCTCATCGATGGTGCCCTGTCCCCTGCCCAGCAAGGCTCCTTCTGCAGGTGACCACATTGGGTAAACCCTGTTCAACCCAGAGGAGCCTGGCTTTGGCAAGACCCTGGGTGTCCTTACCCTCTCCCATGCTGCTGTCCCGCAGCATCATGCTGGGCAAGGTAAAGTAGGGTGGCATGGGTGGCTGATGGTGCAGGCAGGGTTAATCTGTGCGCAGCTGCTTGTGTAACCAAGGAAATATTAAAGTAAATAAACAGGGAACAGCTGTTGGACAGCAGCCAGGGCTGGAAGGAAATGGAGCTCAGTGCTTCCTTCTCTGCAGCATCTCGTCTTCGCTGGTGCTCCAAGCTGGTGGCCAAGCTCACCCAGTCATTTGCTGCAGGAGGAGCACAGTCTGTTGGGGTTTGTGTGATAAACTGGTGCCTCCAGCTGTGCTGTTTCACTGGGCTGCCTTGCTCCTGGTGGGGAATGACATGTAGAAAAATAGTGGCTGTCCTTCCTCTCTTCCTCCCCTTCCATCTTGGCTGCACTGTGCATGCTTCTAGATGGAAAGCATCGTCGCTGGAGGCTGTCTGGAGCCAGAGAGTCAAACTGGCTCTGTAAAACACCCTGAAGCTCCTTTAGAGGCAGAGGTGCTTTATTTATATATCGTGGTGCAGATGGGAAAGTTTAAAGCAAACATCTCCCCCCTTCCCTGTTCCTGGCAGCTTTTTCTTAGAAAAAAAAGAGTAACCCCTCCTTCTTGGCTCAGTTGAAAGAATGAATGAAATTGTGGTTTTTCCCTTCCTTCCCCCTTATCACACATGCTTCCTGGTGTCCTTATTTTAAACTCATGGTGCAGTACAGTGGAAATTGGATTGAAAGGCGAGGAGTGAAACAGATCCTCTTAGCACAGTGGAAAAAAATGCTCTAGGTAGGCTTGGTAGCACTGACTGTTGCTGGAGGCCTTTATTATGTGGCTGTTGGATGATTCCATGCCAATTTTAGCTCTTTAGGCAGAAATTTTCCATGCTGGAAATTATTCATGTCTCCGGTTATTAAAAAAACCAACAAAAATCCCACAAAATAACTGATTGGCTAAAATGGTTCAGCTGCTTTTGAAATCTGAAAACATAATAAAAAGGAAAAATATTTTTCCTGGGTCCATTTCTGATGATCTTTTTGATGCATTGGAGGAGGAGCTGGAAACTTGAGTTGCAGGTGATCCCTGTGTCAAGATCTTGTCTTTCTCATCCTGTGAAAATCCAGCCAAATTTATTCGTACTTACAGCGTTGAGCAATCACAATACCCGCGTGTTTGGGTAGAGGTATTTGTTCATTTAGTAACTATCTTCCCAGTGATTCTGGCTGCACTTTCCATGCTCCTGCCAGCAGCTGAGCGGGGTTTTATTTTTTCAATAGTGGTTCCAGCCACATTCGGGTGAAGGTTGGTGCACCCTCTTTTGCTATCAGTGACCCTCCCGCTAAGGCCAGGCAGGACGACAAAGAAGCCATTTGATGCAAGAAGGGGAGAGGAGAAGAACTGCTTGGGGTGGGAGTGAGGGCTGGCGGGGGCTGACCCCCAGGCTGGTGTGTGCTGCAGTTCAGAGCAGCCCAGATACAGTGGTGTGAGTGCTTGGGGATTTTCTCCTGATATTCCCTGTGGGGCCACAGCTGAATCGCTTGTCACCTTCCATTGTGGCCAAACAATTATTTTAGGAGTAGGGCCAAGTAAAACACATGCACGCTTACTACTGACAGCCTCGCCAGCTAGCCTGCTCCCACTGCAACTGGAGGGCAAAGTGTCCTTCCCTCCCCAGCCAGGCAGGAACGACACTCAAAACACAAACCGCCAGCTCAGCCAAAACAGGGGTGAAGCCTCGCATTCTCCCAGTGCTGGTCCCTGCCTCCATCTGGATGCAGAGATGTGAGACCAGCTGCGTTCTCCGTTCTGGAATGGGGAGTGTTGAAAGCCACCTTGCTGGTTGCGGTAATGTGGGCTGTGCTGTTACCAGCTGGGAGCATTCAAGGTTTGTCTGAGTACTGCGAGCTTCCAGAAGCAGGAAGAGCTGTCAGCGATACCCAAGCCTGTCCCTCTTCTGCAGCTCCTGGTTTATAGCTCATGACTGTACCAGCCTTCCAAGCACCACCTTGCTCTTCCCTTCCAAGGGTGGCAAGACTTCCTCTTTCTGTCTAATTACCTGTTTTCGTTCCATTGACCACACCATGGGTCATCTGCTGTTGTGCAGGAGATTGTCACCTCCTCTCCAGGGGCTGGTGACCGATGCTCATTCCGCATTTCAGCTCGTGTGTGCCAGCACAAGACACAGGCTGCTTCCTCCTGGTCATGGTCCAGTGTTTTGAGCTGATGAAGTGGTGGCCCTCATCCCTTGGGAATCGTGCAGGTCATACTCTTTACTGCTCTGGGGTCATTGCAGTAAGGCTCAGCATACCATGCCAGGCAGTGAAATTGGGAAGAGAATAGCTCATTGCAGGAAGAAACCTTCAGCGACCTGGGCAGTGCTCAGGAGTATTTTTTGCTATGTGAATCCTCCTATCACCTCTCCTCTCTCCTTTCTCTGTGAATATTTTTTGTCACACAGCAATTTACATAAGAGCAACTTTTTAGGAATTAAAAACAAACCCTAGACAAAATTGTAATTCTGAAGTTTGAAACCTTGGGTAATTACATGATTCGTAGTAAATTTGTAACTACAAATACTAAACTGCATGAATCCCTTGGCTGGAGTAATGATTTCCTTCGAGTAGGATTGAGGCTCTTTTGTAACACTCGGTATACCAGATGTGAGCTATTGGGAGCAGATGGATGCTGTTACTAAGAAATAAAAGCAGTAAGATTGATGCTCACAAGGATGCCAGTTGTATTCTGGACACTAATTGGGGCTGGCAGGTATGCTGGAAATGTTAGCTGGCATGGAAGCTGGTAATCACATCTGTGAGCAGCTCTCTCCAGTGGACAGAGATAAAGGATCAGGGTCTTGTGTGCCCGAGGGATGCCTCCAGCCCTGCCCGTGGGGAAGAGCTGTGCACTGACTGCAGGGCTTCGTTGGATCATGTCAGATGCATCTCTCTGGAAGAGGTTAGCAAGTCTCTTGAAACTGTTTGCTGTAAGGAGCGACACTGTTGGTTAGAGAACAGATACTGGCTTGTATTTTGTGTTTTTCATGGAAAACCCCAAAAAGAAACATTTTTTCCCCACTCTGTAATTATGAGCTCATCAGTTCCAGTGGTAGTTGTTTCAAGTCTTCATGTGACCAAGAGCCACTGCTGTCTTGATACACTCCTAAAATGCCCTTACACCCAAACCCAACACTTTTATACCTTTCCCACTATTACCAGACCCCTGTGCTTTTCCTGGACAGGAGCCCTGCTCCACATCCACAGCGTCCTCTGCCTCAGCTGCAGCCACTCTCTCCTCGACCAGGAGTCCTTGCCTGGCTCTTTTCAGTCCTGTCATGTTTTGCATCTGGGACAGCAAGGCTTGTGTCTCCGCAGTTCAGAGTGGATCTGATCAGCCACAAAGTGAGCTGCGATGGTGCTGGTCTCAAACCACCCCCTTGGAGTAGCCTTTGCTGTTCATGCTGTGTCCTGTCTTCTCATCACTGAAGCAGTAGCTTCTCCTTTGGTGGGCAGCTGCAAACCCTCAAAAATCAAATTGCCATTCAGAGCTGCCCTCCTTGGGGACAGGTTACCCCCAGGCTTTTCCCCCTTTCCTTCAGTCCTTGTCCCAGCTGAAGGCTGTAGGAGAGGCTGATGCCGTGTGTCTGCTGCTCTGCACAGAGGTTTAATTTTGAGCCCAGGGCTGGAGATGTGACACAGGCTGGAGTAATTGCGTTGGCTGCGTGATTCAGAGACAGAAAAACTGAGAATTTTAAGCAGTGTTAAAAATGGCTCTGGCTTTCTCCCCCACTCCTTTCTGCATGTGCATTGAGTGTTTCCCAGTCCTCTCGTATGTCCATGTGTTTAACAAATCCTTCAGGTTCTTAGCTGGAAACTTTCAGCTTTGACCCACCTGGAGCAATGTCATCTTGGAGACAGTCCTGCAGCCCTTGGGCCAATGGCTTTGTGTGTAACACGAAAAAAAATAGGTTGTTGAAGCAGTGCCTGCTTTTCTGAGAAAACTGGCAAAAGGCATTGGTCTGTGCATGTTGTCTCAATGTGGAAGACAGATTAGCCCTTCTGAAGGGGTTTCTTCACCTGTTGTGTGCACGCAGCTACCAAGCAAAGGCAGAGAGGGGGGGAAGGTCAGTGTCTTAGTAATTCAGACTTTTAAAATAAGACAATACATTAAAATGGGCTCAGAAGACGCTAGCTGGCTCACAGAGAAGAATTGTTCTCATCAGCCTGTTTCAGCCAGTTGAACTCTTGAAAAATTAGAATGAGCCCCGTGTTTGCCTTCCTCCGCCTGCGTTCCTCCTCCTCTACTCTTTAAGCTGGGCTTCTGGCAGGGCACACGGTTCACAAAGGTGAAGTAAGTGTTATCTTAATTCTCCACCTGTGGAAAGCAAGGGGCCAGTGTGCCAAGTGATGTGTCCCAAACAGCACAAGGCTCCTTGAGGTGGGAATGCAAGCTGAGGCACCACTTAGAATTCGCCTTTCTTCTAGGTTGTGCCTGGTCTTGGCGGCCTCTTTGATGAAAAAGCTCTAAGGCAGCTCAGCTGTGCTGTGGCTGCGGTAGATGGATGTGTTTTTGAGTCCAGGGATTGTAAACAGGGCTCTTTCGATAGTGATTTCGTAACGGGAATCCTATTTCAACACTGTGGGGATTTCTTTTTTTCTCCCAGGTTTATGGAGTTCAGCAAAATTCTGAGCAGTTGCGTGTGCAATGTACTTTGTGGTTTCACCTCACCACAAAAATAAATCACCCGGATCTCGCTCTTAGGCAGCTGGATCATGAAAGACAGGCCATTGCGTGACCAAGGACAAGAAAAAACCCACAGCTTCCTACAGTGAGGTTCCCGCTACAAAGCACCATAACTATTTTTTCCTCTGTGCCCAGACCGTACTGAGAGCTGTGAGCTTTAAGCACCATATGCAGAAGTATAGAAAGAGTGAATTGCCATAGTCAGACTGGAGAGAAGAAACACTTTCCATTAAATAAGAACTGCCTCTGTCTCTGTAGAAGAAACAGCCAGTATTTTTCCAGCAGTGCATCAAAGATCTTCATCGTTCTCCTCCTCTCTCTCTCCACAAAGAACATGTACAGTCCAATGCACTTCAGCCTAGTTAAAAGTTGGCTCCTTAATTTTTTCTCTCTCCAAATGTCTCCCATTTATAGCTTTCCAGCATTTGGCAGCCAGGAGCCAGTGCATTCCCGGGCATGCTCGCGCCAAGGCAGGTCAGTGGAGTTATAATTGGCTCTAGCTGGCATCCTGACTAGCTGCTGCGTTCTGTGCCTGGCAGCCTGTGAGCTGCTGAGAGCCCTGCCTGCCTCTGGAAAACGGCAGCCTGTCCTCCCGGAGAGTCGGGGTTGGTTGAAAGTTCCCAGGGCCAGTGTGCACCTGGGGCGAGCGTGGTGGCACTGTGTCCTCCCGGAGAGTCGGTGTTGGTTGAAAGTTCCCAGGGCCAGTGTGCACCTGGGGCGAGCGTGGTGGCACTGGGCAGCATGTGTCTGCAGCGGAAATAATTTTCAATTCTCGTAGTTAAGCTTTTCTCGAGCAGCTGCTGGGAACAGCTCTTGATGATTTTTGGTCTATTCCAAGCTGATGGCCAGCATTTGCCCTTTTCTTTTGCTCCAAATTTGCAGCTCTGCTGGCTGTTTCTGTACCCTCGTCAGGTTTCTACAATCCCCCCTCTTGCCTCTGGAGCAATTTTGCTTCTTGCTGCTTTGCTGTGAGCCCTGAGGGCTCCTTCTCACCTCCTGGCTCTCATCTCCACCTGAGTCCCTCAGATGGTCCTTTGTTCTCGACTGACGCTACTGTGATGGCCCTGTGGTGATGGAGGGCCAGCTCCTGAGCCCGTGCTCTGTTCATTCATCAGTGTTGGCACCCCTGATCTCCTTCCCTCTGGAAACTTGGCAGAGCAGCTGGAGGAGACAGCATGTGCACCCTTTGCTTCCCAGCCCTGTGGAAGTACGTCCCACGCGAAGCATCTCTTGGTGGATACAATCTGGAGGGGAGCCTCTGCTGAGTGTAACCCATGGAGAATGGAGGCAGAAAGATGGGGAGGTTAAAAGTTTCACCTCCTCGGGGACAGAGCTAAGATCTCTTGCTGATAATCCGGTGTGGTTTTATTTAATGAGGCTTTCGGTAATGCAGTGTTTAAAAGTTGTCCTGTAACACGAGGCAAGGGGTTACACCCCTCTGCCTGTCTCAGGGATGAGCTAATGCCTTTCCACTCCCCAGCTACTTAATGAAAAAGCCCTGGAAATTCAGCTGCCCCGTTCCTGGAAGGGCTGAGCAGGATCTCCAGGAGGGCAGGAGCTCACTGGTGACCCCTCTCTTGCCCACCACCCGTGAGCAGCGTGGAGATGCCCAGGGACCCACTGCCCGCACCTGCCTGGTTGTGGCCAGCTGTTTTGATGAGGTTCATGTGGTCTGGGCTGATGTGAGCCCCAGCATCTCCACTGTGCTCCTCATCAACCCAACTCAGTTTTCTGGTGGAAGGACCTGCAATTTATATGGCGTGGCAGCAGCTCTGGATCTGAAATGAACCAGTTTCAAGCTGACACTGCCTGGGGAGGAGCTGAGGATGGATAGCAATAAATCAGTGCCAAGGAGTATGTATTTCAGAGTGCTGAATTTTTAGTAAAATGGCCAAGACACATTTATGTTGCTAAATCCGTATGATATAGTGTGGACTGTAGCATCCACACACATCTTGTGGGCATCTGAGAACTGGAAGCATCTGTGCAGTTCCATGGTGAGTGGGAGATGGAAATGAGAGCTGGGAGACAGAGGGAAATGGTGGTTCTGGGCTTGTCCTGCCCTTGCAGAGGGAGGTGATAAAGCTGAAGGGATGACATGTTTTTCTGCAGTCTTGATTTCTCACTTTTCTGTGCCTTTCATTCAATTACATCGGGCTGTCTCAGATCTGCCTTGGTGCTGTAAATCACCACTCCCGCACTGGCTGTGGAAAGGGCTTTCGGTGAAGGACATCTTGCAGTCTTGGAGTCCCCTTGCAAAGCAAGTTGTGGACCTCTGCAATGATCTCCCTGGGATCCTGGTGGACTTGGGGACAAGGGAAGAATTTAACCACTTGCTCTCCCTTCCCAGCACTCTGCTCCATCTGGGAAGTAATGATCCCTTTCTCTTTCTTTCCTTGTGTGGTTTTTTTTTGGCTTTTTTTTTTTTTTCTCCCTTCCTCTACATGCTCTCTTTGCCCTGAAGCCCCTCATTCCGATCCCTGGGATCCAGCACAGACTTTCCCTGGGTATGTGGCAGGCATCTTGTGAGAGGGACAATTCAGGCAGGTCTGTGCCAACTGCAAGGCTGCTCCGCTGGCTGGACTTGGGGAGACCTTGTGAGGAAAGGAGGATGGGTGTGCAGGATCTGGTCTTCCTCCATGATTCATGCCTTCCAGCCGGCCAGCAGCGGGGAGGAGGACCTCATTAACCAGAAAACGGAGAGGGGAAAACATGACATAGTGCCAGCGGGTGGATGCTCTAGAGCCCTGGCAGCTGGCCTGTCCCTGCCATGGTGACTTCATGGGTTTCCTGCCAGTGGCTGAGGCTTTGCTCCTCCGCCATCCCAGGCGTGTTGCAGTGCTGGTGGCATGGCAGTGCTGGTGGCATGGCAGCCACCCCTTCTGCTCATTTTCCCATCACCTCGTGGCTCCCACATATCCCCGGGCTCTGGGGTGCTGTTCTATGGTAAGTTATGTTCTGGTGTTATCTAGGATTGCAATGTGAGCAATAACCTACGTGAAAGATGGTCTCCCTTGTGATCTGGCAGTATGAGGAGAGCCAGCATGTTCCCTGTCTTAATCTCGCGTCCCTGCGCCTTTCTGTCTTACTGGTACCATACCTTGAAGCCTTTGCAGTAGAGGTGAGTCACTGAGTACTGAATTATAAATGATGTTTGTAGCTGTCTTTACCTGGCAGCATGAAAATTAGATCTTGGAGATTAGGTATGGGAGGTGTAATTAAGGTTGGTAAATTTATTGTTTTAATACTGCCTTTGATAGAATATTTAGGGTTTGGGGAAGAAAAAGCTTTAACTCCAGGGTAGTTTTTCAGTCCTGCTACCATGTTAAATTAGTCAAACCAGGTATTATTTAATACACAAGGTCCTGTTGTGCACCTCAGAGAGAATTCCTTGTGCTCCCATTTGCCTCTGCAAGCTCAGATTACTGATCGTTTCCAATTAACCATGGTCCGGTACTTGGCCTTTTCGGAGAGGAAGAAAGTATTTTGTTGTAGTAGACTTTAGAAATGCCTCTGTTGGCAGGAGGTTTGGGACCTCTCTGGGGTGATCCCCGTTCCCCAAGCTGGCAGCAAACCAGCCCACGTCCCTGTGAGCTTGGAGTGGTTCAGGGAGGCCCAGGATTGAGGAGGAGGAGAAGTGTGGAGGTGAGACCTCTCCCTGTCTGGTACTGCAGGCTAAAGTTCAATTGCTTCAACTATATTGTGCAACTTCACTCTCAGGTAGTTGGACAGCTTGCTCCAGGTATTGCAGAGCCAGCCCAAGAGCCCTTGGTGGGTGCTGGCTGAGGTGTCCAGCCTCACAGAGTCCTGCTGCCGTTATTGGCATGTTTTCTTGGTTCTTTTTTTAGGAAAAAATATTCCTGAAAAATGAAGTAAATGTTGTTTCTTAGAAAATTAAATTAAATCGCGGATCTTCCCCCCATCTGAGAATTTCTGCCTGTAGAGCAACTGCTGGCAGCAGGCATTGTCCCTCTCTAGCCCCAGGGAGCACCTCTGGTAGCGACCCAAAATCCTGGAGTTCTCACCCAATCTCAGTCAACAGAAAGCTGCAATCCCATATATTTTAATTGCACTCATACATGCTGAGAGAGGCTGATGCAATGGCCGCTGAAGAAGGCTTTGTGTCTGGCCACGCAGAGTGCCAAGCCAGCTGGGAAGCTGCACAGCTGTTCAAAAAGGTGAGGTGACCTCGTCCTCAGTTGGGAGGAATGTCAGTGTTTGAATTTTAGCAAAGAAACCAACCCAGTTCGGTATGTGTAAAATGTTCTCTTGTCTTTTTGCTATTATTTTTTTTATAAAAAGCTTTCTCCTTGGTGAGTTACTTAAAATATAGGAAAAAAATCCTTTTAATTTCAGTGGTTAGGTTTTACCGTTCAAATTGAAACGTTAATTGAAATGGATACTTGTCTGCTGATCTTTCTTCTTGGCAAATCAGCATTTTCCAGTTCCCCCCCTCTCCCCCTCCCACCCCTCCACCCACCTCCAGGAAATAAAGAAGTCCTGTTGGATAGTTCCCAGGGAGCTCAAAGGTTTCCACTTGGGGAGTGACTGCTTTCCACCTGCCTACAGGTGGCTGCTTTAAGCCGCAAATCCTGGTGTTTTTTCAGTCACTCAGAGAATTTGACCGGAGGCTTTTCAGGTTAGCTCTCCTCCTGTCCTGCAGAGACATTACACTTGGAGAAGAGCTCTGAGGTTAGGGTGCTGTCAGGCTTCGTCCACCGTAGAGGTTTAATTATGCTGGAAAACTTTGGGATTGCCTGATCTCTCTCTATCCTGGTTAGGTCCTAAAAAAGCAGGTGCTGTTCAAGATATGTGGTTTGGGCTCAATATTGCGTGAAGTCTGCGTTCTTGTGTGTAAATGCACAGAGAGCAGCAGGGCTGCTGCGCTCTGCCTTGCTGCTGAGGCTCGTCCATGGTGCCTCTGTGTTTGCTGGCTCCAGGCCCTGGCAAAGGGAGAGCATCCCGGGTTAGGATGGCGTTTCCCCTGGAGTTGCATTGCATCTCGCTGTGTGCAGTCCCAAGGGGCTCCCTGCAGGGTTCCCCGCACCCTGCTCTGCTGCTCGGTGCTCACTTAACCCTTCCCTGTGAAGTGCGTTAACTGCTCCGTAAGCCACGAGGGCCGGTCTCCTCCATCAGACATCACTTCACAGCAGCGCTCTGGTTTTGCAATAAGCGGAGTTTCTTGGAGAGCTCCATCCCTCTGGCAAGGACTGCCTGAACTCAGAAGTGCTCCAAGACCAGTCCTGTCATGTGCAGGTCGTGGCAGAGCCAGGCTCCTGCGCCCGCCTCGGTGCTTCCCCACAGCAGCCGTGTACACACTGTCTGCAGAGGCTTCCTGCCTGGCTTGGGTTTTGGGGCACCATTGAACTTGGCATCTCTAAATTCTACCCTTTCTGTAAGTGGAGGAATACAAGGGCAGTATGAGTGGAGTATGCCCCACGAAGGGGGACATGCTGCTGGTACAGCAGGAGGTGTGGTGGGGGTGCTGGTGGGGACGCTGGTGAGTTCACACAGGAGCTGGGCTGGTTCATCCTGTCTGTGGAGCTGTCTGCCCAGGGCTCCAGGGTTCCACCACCTTCTGTCTCTGCTAGATGGAGAGCTTTACTGAGAGGTGGGAGAGGCTGTGAAGGAGCACGGTCATGCTAAGGACTAAGACATGTCTGTTTAACACAGAGATGCTGGTTTCGGCAGTTAAACCTCAGGGGTCTGCAGTGTCTCGCTTTCCACCTGTGTAATTACACCAGCTGACGTGGAGCTGCTCTTGATAGATACCGCCGTGAACCCAAGCGGAATGGAATCTTCCTTTGTGTGGAGTTAAAAATCTCCCCACATTGGCCTTTCTGCTGTCCGTGCTCACTCGGTTTTGTGTTTAGGGAAGGAACAGCAGGGAAAATCGACAGCGAGAAGTCTGATGCAAGAGGAGGGTCATGAGACCGGCAGTGCTCTCCCAAGTGGTAGAACTGCAGCTTCTGCAGCCCTGCCTATAGCTCAAATGCCTCCTCCTTTGTCTCCTCATGTTTGGGCCTGCCACAGATGTGAAACTTTGCACTAATTTCAGGGAAGGAATGTACACTGGTCTGCTTCTCTTCATCTGGAGTGGGAAGGTTTTTGGGAAGGAAGGGGTCAAAGAGAAATCAGGTCGTGAGCTCTTTGGGAGAGAAGCTAAGGACAAGTTATCCTGAGGTTTTGGCAAGTATGCAGCTTGGAGTGGGGTGGCCTGTGCTTGAAGTCTCTCTGTGACCTCTTGCTGAAACTCTTGACTGAAGGTTGCCTTTGGGTGTGAAACACTGTGTCAGACGTGAAACTAGATCTGGGTGGAGTGTTTGGGCACAGCCTTCCCCCTCGCTGCGCCTCGGCTGCTCAACACATGACATAGGGCATATGAGCTGGTATTTCTCCACTGTTGTTTCCATTTCCACAACAGAAACTGAATCTCATGACTTTCCGGTCTTCCAAGCGTGTCTGCTTTGGAATGCTGGAGGAGAGGATATTGGTGAACACGAACTGTCCGTGCATCCTTCCCTACGTTTGCTGCTGTGATAGCTCCAGCTATGGTTGTGGTGGTGGTTCTCTGGTCTTTGACACCAGGCTGGGGCAGGTGGCACAGCTCTTACCTGTTCCCACGCCAAGGCTCCTTCTAGCGGTACTTCCCTGTGTGACACAGCCCCAGCCGTGCTGGAAGGACGTTCCCATGGACAGGGTGGGAAGAGGAAGTAGTGCAGACCAGCATCACCCCCCGGGTATTGCTGTTCTGTTCCCAAGCACGTCTACCGGCAGCAGTCATTTCCCACAGCTGGGTCGCTGTGGTGAGTTATGGATGATGTACTGGTTGTTTGGTGGTGGTAATGCTCTGCTCCTGGTGCCTGCATAGAGTGCTGCAGATCTCAGTGCTCATCTGTGCAGTCTGGGACCTGCCTACCCGGCCTAATGCCAGCTAGAGGCTGGAGTTATCAGAAATCAAGTAGAAAATGCATTAGTAAAATACTACAAAGGGAACGATCACTTCCAGGATTCAGCACCAATGACTCAGATGTAAAAAGCTGTATGTTTTCATCACCCGAGGAGCAGACAGAAGGATCAGCCGCTCTGTGAGGAGACTGTGTAAATGCAGATTGCTTGGTGGTGTTCTACAAATTTGAGGTTTTCTTTTTCTTTTATTAAACACTAAAATTTCTCCTTAGTCTCTCCCAAATGTATTCTTGACAGGCTTACAAAAGGAGGGAAAGCAAGCAGTGCTTTTCAGGAGTTGTTTGGGCCATCCAGAAATGGGTGGTGATTTTGGATCCCACTATCTCAAGGTGTCTCACCTGATGCCTTACTGGAGCTGAGTTTTGAGAAGAGGCAGCTTTGTCTGCCCTCTCCTTTCTTTCTGGGAGCTTCACAGGGGGTACCCAGAGATACTTGTTGCTTTTGAAAACACACAGACTTTGAATGTCTTAAAATATGATTTTTTTTTTTTTAATGTGCTTGAAAATGTGCTTTGTAGATGAGCACAGAACAGACACAGAAATTGCTGCAGGAGCAGGAGACCTGCCTGAAGACAAAGGTATTTCTCTTTCTCCTTCCATGACACTCTTTTGCCCATCTGCTGCAATTAGCACACGGTGTTAGTGGCAAAAGTGATACTGGTGAATAGAAAATCCCAGTCTCTCATCACTAATAAACAAATATTATAACCTTTTAGTGATTTCTGGGGATTTAAGTTTCAGAACTGGAAGATAAAAGAGAAGGCTCCTTACACTGAGGCTACTCCAGGCTTTTAGGGGTTAGATGCTTGGGGCTAAGTGCCTCCTTCATCAGGAATCCTGGCAGCCTTGGTGAGCGCACGGTGTCCATCGTGGTCTCAGTTGCTGAGCACCACGGAGGTTTCTGCTCAGAGAATCAGTGGGTGCTCAGGCTGGAATTGTCTCCTGTCCTGCACAGCGGAAGCTTTTTTCCCACTGGCTTTTGGAGAACCCCAGCACTTGGACTAAACCTAGCAGTGTGAGGCGGCCACATCCTTTGAGCCCACCACTCCCTGGGTTTGACCCCTGTGGTTTATGAACAAGCACCTCGGATCTCAGCTTGCTCTTTGTTGGTCTTGCTGTCTTCTGGGCTGTTGTGTTTTCATCCCCTGTTTCTTCACAGACAGTCCAGGGGGATGCAGGGAAGGTTTGTCTCAGAATTGCAAAGGAGACTAAGCATCAGTAGCCTGTGAGTTGCCGCCAGACATCATTTTCTTTCCCAGACTATCTGCTTGGCAGATGTTCCCCAAACCAGCTGGCTCCAGGGCACAAGGGTGCTTTGATCTGCAGGAGCACTTTTGCAAGGGCTCTGGTTCTCAGCACACAGCCGTGTCCCTCATCATGTCTCCGTGGGGCCGGGGTGCTGCCGTGATGGTAGGTGAGTGCTGGACCTGCGTCCCTTTCCCACTGCACTTGGGGATGAGTGGGATGCTGTCCTTGGTGGTTCAAATTCGGAGGAGGTCTCTTCTTCCCGTAAGAGGAGACCTGATTAACGCTCTGCTGAGTGCGTGGAGGTCAGGGTGAGAAGTGTATGTGTGTGTCCCCATTTGGAGGTCGCTGCCACAGGGACCGCGGGACACAGTGACTGCTTGTGGCATTCCCCGCCATGAGGGATGGGGCCGACAGGGAGTTTGGGAGTATGTGGTGAGAGCAGACTTGGCTTGCACCCATCTTTCTCCCATGGCTGCTGCCTTCTCTCAGCGGGGAGGCTGTTGCTCTCACAAAGAGTCTCCTGTGATTCTGCTGCCACACACTCAGATGGACTCTGAAGCCTTTTGTTGAACTCTTTTCTTTTTTTTTTCCTGTTCCTATTCCCCTTGGGGCAGTGTCAAAAGCTGACTCCTCTGCTCTGGATAACGGATGTGTCTGGTGGAGGCATGGATTAGGTCAGCCCTCACTTGCTAGACCGAGGAGGAATGTGATTTTATGCCGAACCTCTGTCACGCAGCAAAGCAAATCCTCTTGATAAGAGAAGGGGGAACTTCCCTCGCCCTGTGCTTGCAATTACAGCTCGCAGCCTGGCTCTGATAGCGGCTCCTGGTGTTGTGCAAGAGTAGAAGAGTTGGCTCTCCTTGCCTGGGTATTTCATCACGCCCCGGGCCATGCTGTTCAGTGATGTGAACCACCGTCCCCTCCATAAGTTGGCAGTGACTTGCTTTCTCTTTTGCAGCCCTGGTCCGTGCCACACAGGCCATGACACTCAGTAGTGGAGAACCTTTAGAGGGCTTTTAGAGCAGCTTGACAAAAGCAAATCCCACAGTCCCTGGGCTGCAGAGGACTTGCTGCGAGAGTAATCCTGTGCCATTCTGGTTCATCGTTAGCAGGGGAATGCAGGACCTCTGTGTTTACCATTTCAACCTGACATTTTTCTTTCCACCAGATTACATTTAAATTAAAACTAATTTTTTCTTCTTTTTTCCTCACCTTTGTATTTTAGGAGGGAAAACTTTTCCACATTATTGTGGAGAGCAGAGAACCAGCAAAGTGATGACACACCTTATTATCTACCGGCACTTGGCTTGAGGTTTTTCTTTTTGCGGAGACTTCTCGAAGCGATACAGCTCGCAGGCTGTTAGATCCGGGACCCTGCTCCTCCAGCAGACTTAGCCCTCTGGGGCTATGCCATCTGCAAGGTGTATCCCTCTGGCATTACACCATCAGCTCTTATTTGGGCAAAGCCCTCCTTGAACACTCTGCTTCCTGGGAATGCTGCTGAGCGCACACATTCCCCTCTCCCCAGGATCCCCTGCAGCCCCAGCACTCTTAATTGATTCAATTAGGATATTATCTTACAAGTTTCCTGTTAATGAAGAAGCTGTCTGCCAATGTGTTAGCTGTTGATACAAAGCTGCTTTTGAAAGGCTCCCTCTTCCCGGGTGGCCCCAGCGGCATTATCGCCTGCCCAGTTAAGGGACAGCTCGGCCATGGGGACCCTGTGTTCCCATGACACGTGTAGACCTCCAGCCATGGCTCACTCCAGAAAGACTCACTGCCCAGACATCTCTGGGGTGATAAGAAAAACAGCTAATTGATAAGATAAATTGGTGGTAGAGAGAAATGTGGATAAACGTGCCCTATCCTGTTGAGGGGAGCCTGGCTGGGGCTTGAATGTGCTGCTGCGGCACCCATGCCGCAGTCCTGGCGCAGGGAGCCAGGGCCTGGCAGCAGTGTGATCACCCTCCCTGCTACAAAGGGATTGGTGAAAAATGTGATACAACAGCTTTCTGCATAGCAAAAGCACACCAAAACGCTTTAAACTGCACCCACTGCTATCTTTTCTTTTTTTTTAAGATTCTGCAACAAATACTTAAAAATAATCTGGGAAGGGGAGAAACAATAGAGTTATTGTTTCTTTTCTCCTTCATTTTTCTTCCTGACCTGGCTGAGTGCATTGCTGAGAGTGAGACTTGGCCTGTCTGCGCCCCCCGTGCTCGGCAGAGCTGCGCTCCAAAGGGCTGTGTGTCTGCCTGCCTCTCGCCTGCCCCCTCTCCCCCTCTCCCTGGGATCTTGGATGGCCAGGCGAGACGTCCCTTCTGGGAATGTGCTGTGAGCAGTCTTGTTTGGAGCTTGGATGGAAACCCTTGTCGTGGAGATGATTTGTGGGAGTCTTGCTGTGCCAACAACCTCCCCTCCATAATTCCTTGCCTGCTGGGGAGCGCGTTGCCCTGCCGTGGCTGGAGAGAAGGGTACTCACCCAGGAAATCTGCCCTGCCTTGTCACTGGCATGCCTCAGTTTCTGTAGACCGTCTTCTGATGCTCGTCTTTTTGTCCCTCTCCCTGGGCTAGTGGGGTTGCTGTACTTTCACCCTTTTTCCATCCCTTTTCCAGAGCTGTGCCTGCTCCCCTGGGCTTTCCTGGGCAAGAGCAGTGTAGCAACCTGTGCTGTAGTCTCTGTCCCGCCAAACCAGCTGGAGCAAGATGGGCCAGGGAGGGTGCAGGGAGCCTCAAAACCTAGAGACCTGCCAGCTGACTTCCTCCGAGTCTCTGGTGGCATCTCTCAGGTCTGGAGCTGACCCTTTCCCATTGCTGTTTCATGTTGGGTTTCTCTGTGTGTGTGTAGTGCTACGGAAGAACCGTCAGCCCATGACTCACAGACTGGATTTCTGCAGATGTGGGCTCTTGTATTTTGCTAACGCGAACTGCCTGCTGTGGTTACAGCCGGCACGGGGGTTGTTTTCCTTGGAGTCTGTTTTTTAGCTGTTCCTCAACCACAGGCTTATGCCTAGTAAAGCTGATGAACTAGTGTTTGCTGCTGCCTTCTCCAGAGCTGCGTGATGTGGCAGTTAGGCTGAGTGGGATCCATAGGACTGACCCCTCTACCTCGCTCCTTCCCCACCTTCTTTCTGTGTCTGCCAGAGGATGCTCCAGGCACCTTGCAACCTCTTCTCCTCCCTTCAGCAAGAGATGAGATACCAACCCACAGCAGGCAGGGCAGGGCTTGGTCTGGCTGGAGTGATGCTGGTGGCACTGGGCTGGGCTGGAGCAGGGTGGCTGCAGTGAGAGGGCCCCCATGCCAACTCCTGCTTGCTGAGCAGCTGCTGCAAGAGGCACATGCAGTCAAGCAAAGGGAAATGGAGAACTCCTGGGCTGAAGATCTGGCTGGGTTTTGTGGGATCACATGGCTGGGAGCAGATCTGGCCAGAGGCACAGCCCAGGCACGTGCATGCGGGAGAAAACACAGCTTGCACCGTTTGTGCCTTGGAGGCTCACAGTGCTCCCGGGAGTGAAAGATCCTCAGCTCGCATTCAAAACTGAGGAGGGGAAAGCTTCCAGTGACTCAAGTATTGTGGTGTTTAACAGCAATCAGATGTGCAGTGTTTGTGACTTGTTTTACTCACCCTTCGCCAGTCACAAGGTTTCCTGAGCTCTTCCCTGCAGGAAGAGCAGGGTCAGAGGCACCTCTCCACTGTAGCACAACACGGGTGTTTTACAGGGTGACGGGGATGCAGCGTCATCCTTTATTTTCATGGATTGAGGGAAGAGCAGGAGGCTGTTTCATGCTCGGGGAGGCTGGGGAGGTGGTGCTGCCCTGGGAGCCTGCAGTGCCTCGGGGAGGCAAGACCTCCCTTGGCTGCGCTCGGGCTTGCGTTGCGGCTGCTGGTGACACCACCACAGTCCCCAGTTATTGCTGAGTCTGGAGTAAATTTCTTTGTTACAGACTCTTCCAAATTTGTTTTGAGAAGAGGCTGTAAACACGATCCCTTTGTGTTTAGTGTCATCCTGGGTTTGAATTGTCTTTTTTTCATTTTGAAGAGAATATTTGAGAGCTGCTTTTGGTTTTCCTGTTGCCTTTAGGAATGTTGGGGGAGTTTTTCATTTCTTTTCAACATGTAGGAAAAATACTTCCTTCCTTCTGCCCCCTCTCTACCTAACCTGAAGAATTTTATCCCAGAGCATTTGAGATCCAAGAAAAAAAGCAAAAAAGGGCAAGTATTGCATGTGCTGGGATGTTGAGGACTGTGTCGACAAGGAGGGCTTAGCTTTAGTGTTACAGCACTTTAAACAAGCTCATGCCTAGCAGTGGAGGAGCCTGCAGCCCTTAGCTAGGAACAGAGACCTCCTGTAAAAAGCATGTGGAAAAGTAGGCGCCAAAGAACACGAGCCATGAAAACCAAGAAGCCAGGTGGGACACATCCCCAAGGGGTGTCAGGACCCCAGTTTGGCTCTGCATAGAGCCCCTGTGGTGAAGGGACTCCCGATGTTACGTGGTGGAGCAGCAGACAGGAGGGAGCATGGCTTGTGGGTCTGGCTGCTCAGAAGTGCCCATCCTCCTGCCAGGCTGGGCAAGGGCTGCCTGCAGATGCTTCTCATGGGATGAAAGGCTTGGGCTCTCCGGCTGCATAGTTTGCTCTTTGCATGAAACAATTTAAGTATTAATTTGGCCAGAGCAGAATGACTGTTTAGACTTTGTAGGCATTCAGGACACTTCCACAAGCACTTAATTATTTATGCAGAGTATGATAGCTCCAACAGGAGATGGTGAGACCCATTTCAAATACCCTGGGGACCTCTGAGCTCTTCAAGTGTTGGGAGACAGAGCTCAGATCCATGCCCCAGAGAAAATAATGGAGTGTTTGCATCTCCCTCCCCTTCCTTCCAAAGGAGGGAGTGTCTGCATGGTCAAATGGATGGCAGGGCATGCTCTTTCTCCTTTTCTGCTCTGTGTAAAGTGCAAAGCCCAATCCAAATGGTGCTTTCCAGTAGGACCAAGTAAAGCAAATGCTGAGGGCATGGCTCCTGCCAGGGCATCAGCGTTAAGCACCATAGCAACTGCAAGGAAATTTTGTGCATGTGCTGAAGCGCCAGTGCAGACACCCAGCAAGAGCTTATCACCTCTCTTTGCTGACTAAATGTACCAGGTGCAGCTGCATCAGTGAGGAAATAATTTGTTTAATGCTTAAGATCCCATAAAAGATTCATCTCTCAAAGTCTATCTCGGGACACTGCTGGTTAGGAGAAAGGGCTTCACCTCCTCCTGGGGAGAGTGGCCTTGTGTGCTGCATGTTAATCACTGACTTTAATCACCTCTCTTGCATTTCCTTTTATAGATGCAAATGCTGGACAAGTTTCCAATGGAAGGGGGGCAGAAGGACCCCAAGCAAAGGATCATCCCCTTTCTGCCAGGTAGGCAAGTGGGCTCCGGCAAAAACCGTGCTGGTTTTGGCATGGCGGGAGCTTTTTCCCAGTCTGTGTGTGATCATGCATGTGCTTTAACTCTTATCTACTGAACCATCTGAGCAATAGCGAGTTCTTAGCCTGCACTGTGACCATTAAAACATCTGCGTTTGTTACCAATGTGCCCAGTGAGTGTTAGACCCCTCAGTCCTTCTCTTTCCCTCCACAGGTCATTAGTGGAGGACTTCAGCTAAGCAACCCTGCTTGCACAGCTTCTGCCAGAAGCAACTCCTGCAGCAGCTTGCTTGGTTTTGGAAGGGGCCTGGCCACCACAGCTTGGGGCTGAAGATGGTGTGAGGCTCCCCAGGAACTGCTCATACGCTGTTTTTCCTGTCCCGTGCAACTCAAAGGGCCATGCAGAGAGAAGGAAATAACAATTGAATTCCACATGTCAAATCAAGCTGATTGTCAGCCTTGGCTTCCTCCCGTGCTGTTTGGGACTGGTTGCTCAAAGTCAGGATTTCTGTGGCATGACACATGCCCCACAGCCCAATGTGCAGTGAGCGTTTGTGTGCCCAAGGAACAGATGCAACGGGCTGTTGCAGACTTTGTGGTGCAGGAGGTTGCTGGTGGCTGCCCTTTGGTGCTGCTGCTACAAGAAAAAAAGAACCCTAATATGTCTTGCAAAAATAACCAGCCTGAGGGGGCCCTGGGAGTCTTTCATGCACCCATAGCTAATGGTTTTGTCCACAGAGTTGTCTTTCCTCCCGTACCCAAGTAGCTAATGGGCAAATTTAGAAATGTCACGGTACTATAATCACTTCCAATGACTGTCAGGTCCATTTAGTGCAGCCTTTTGTGGTGTGCTCTGCCTCCTGACTTTTCTAGAAACATAAAGGCATTTACTTTTCTCTGACTGGCTTGAAGAAAAACATTTATGCCCTTTCTGAGCAAGAGAATCTTGTGTGGGTTTCCCATAGAGGGATTTCTGACTCTGGCTTGTCCTTGCATTGTAACATCAGCAAAAGCAAAGCACACCCGAGATTAATACAGCAGAAAAGCCCTTGCTGTACAAGAACTCTTGCCAGCGAGGAGTGGGGAGAAAAAATAGAAGCCAAATTGGCAAAGGGCATAACTTGGAAAAATTGGATATAGTGTTTGGCCATGCTGCTCTTGCAGAAAATTCCCACCAAAAAGCTGCTTTTTTTGGAAGGCAGTGATGGGGCTCTGGAAGCCTCGTGGGAGCACTGCTTCTCACAGCACACTCACCAATATTTGTTTCTTCTTCTTGGTGTTGAAATAGTTTCCCTTTGCTAAGAGGCACGTCACTGGGATTTCTGTTGGAGGAAAAAGAGGATTGAAGTTGCTGGAAAATAAAGCCTGGCTCCTGTGTTTTGGGGAGTTAGGATGACCATCCTCTACAGAAGCTTTAGTGTTTGTGTGTGCCCTCTGCAGAGATGTTTGCCGTTTTGCTCTGGACCCCCTTTTGCCACAGGATTTTGCCAGATGTTGACTTGGAAAGCTGCTAGTCCATGCTTCTCCTGGAAATTTTTCTTGACATTTCATTTCTGCAGTGGCTTGCAATAACTGAGACACCACTGCTGCCTAAGAGCAGGCACCTGCAGCTTTACCACTGGTACTTTCAGGTGCAAGCACAGGGCAAGGGGTGGTGTGATTAGAAGATCCCAGAAAGGGATGGTGTCCTACCTCCAAGCAGGAGGTGTCCACTGGAAAGACAGATAATCTTGCATCTTCCTGTCGTCATGGGGCAGCTTCAAAAGCCCTCTTGCTTCAGGGAGGTTGTGTTATTAAGAAGTGGGAGTTGTGTTGCCCACCTGCCTTTGCTGTGCATCACGGAGGGGTCAGGAGCTGGTGGCTTTCTCTGGAGCAGCACAATGAGCTATACCTCCTTAGTGAGATGGCTTGCAAGCTGCGTCTGCTTCTGAAAGAGGACATCACTTGGCAGTCAGGGCAGGCTCTTTTAATAGTTGCTGGCTGTGCTAGAGGATGTTTCCTTTCCAGAGCAGTTCTGGCCCTTCCCAGTTTGGGATGGCAATAGGTTTTGTTACTTACAGTGGAACCCAAACTTCATCTCTCTCTGCCTAGAGGTGCCATCTGCATGAGCTCGGTGCAAACAGCCTGGGTCTGTTTCTCAGCAAAATGTGGCTCTGGTGTGTTTAGACTTGCTAGGATTTTGGTGATATTCATCTTCTGTGAGTACTCTAGTTTGCTCCCAATGCCATTTTGAGCAACATCTTTAGCATCTGAATTTCATTACCAGTGGAGATTTGGCTGCAGTGGCTTACTGAAAGTACGCTGCTTTCCGGGAAGCCCATTGTAGAGTAACATTAGACATTGTGGCCACTGTAATTCTCAAAAACGTCTTCTGCGATCCTGCGCCTCCTGCAGCTCTGGCTTTCTTACCAAATCCCTAGCGTCCGACACTCAGGGTCACCACCACGACCTGAGAAGGTGTCATCTAGGTTTGTCTGTCAGGCTGGTTTCCTGGAATAGGAGGAGAGATCCATGATTGCTCTGCAGTTACAACATCCAGCCCACGGGAACTCTGCTAGCTCTGTTGCTTTGTTTTGTAAACGTTTGCTTTGAGGATTTGACATCTTGGAAATTTCTAGAGACTTTGGGTCTTTTGAAGTTGGTCTCTGATGGTATCAGAAGAGGTTCTTATAAGTGCAAGACCTTCAGCCCACTCAGCTCTTCTGAAGTGGAGTCTTAAAGCTGGGTCCTCCGAAGCAGAGCAGAGCAATTGCTCTTGAGGTTTGGGGCCAGGGGTTGTCCCTTCCTGGGTGTTGGCACCACGCTCATGCCATAGCACATCTTAGTGGGGTCCAGTTTGGCCTGGCAGGACATTGCAGTGCTCCTGCACAATGCCTGAAAAGCTTCTGCTGCCTTATAGGGGAATTTGAAGTGGACTCTTGGCTACTTTTGCTGGCTTTGAGCCACTGGCACAGCCTGCCTATCTTCATGTGGTGCTGAGGATGGCCCCTCTAAACAGCTCTGGCGGCACCCAGCTCATGCGTGGCATCGACTGCGGTCCCTGGAGTGGAGTCAGGAGCACTTGGCGAGAGAGAAGGGACCTGTCACTGCCTGGCCCAGGGGATGTCGTGCTGGGCAGCTCTGTCCTTGCCTGCGGGAGTCCACACTAAGGGTTACATGCTTGTTGGCTGGGAGATGATGGTATGGAGACCCCAGGAAAGAATGAACTAAGAAAACAAATGAGCTCAGTTGAGCCTGCCATGTAAGGGCCGTGCCAGATCTTTCAGGAAACAGCTTTTATGAGAAGAGTGGAGCCTTCCAAACTTTGTACAGCTCGAGTGGCCTGGAGCAGATCCTGGCCAGTCTGCTTCACTGGAAACGTGAGCCTCGGCAAGGAGGGGTTGCCTGAGGCTGAGCTAACTTTGGCTGTAAAATTGCTTTTTAGGAAGCTTTAGCCGCAGAAAATGGTGAACTCCCAAGAAGGGAGGAGGAGAAAGGGGGTTCGGTGAGATCATTTTAAAAAGAGGAATTATGCCTCCTTTATACTCCCTTCCCAGCCTGCTAACCTGCTCCTCACGGGCATCAGTGCTACCCACAAACTTTGGGGCTTTACTCCCAGAACAGCTGTGGGGATGCTAATAGCTCCCCCCAAGGCCCCGCGACGGAGGTGGAGGACAACTCATCCATTTTCTAGCTACAGTACCGGACTTTCCCCAGCCCCATTGCATCGTCAGAGCTGGAAATGAGGAAGGGGTCCTAATTACTATTTTCTGCTCTAGCAAGATGGGCATCTCTGCTCTATGTAGCACACTGGGTGGACAACACCAGGCTAGTTTGCAGCCTGTAATTAGTACAGGTGCCTTTTCTGCAGGGCTTCAGTTAACCCTGCTGATGTGCAGACAGTGTTACCCCAGGCAGAGTGCTGTACTGGAGCAGTTGCTCAGCTTCTGACCTTTGAGTTGTTTTTAAACAACCTACCTTATGTCTTTCTCCATTACATGGTACTCTAGGCCATAGAAACGATGGCCTTGGGAACACTGGCTCCTAGTTCAG
>NW_010395933.1:35898-47570 GCF_000710305.1 Buceros rhinoceros silvestris
GAGAATGGAAGGGGCTGTCTTTGTTGGGGCACTGTTTAATTCAGCTTCATTTCAGAGGTGTCTGCGACTCCATACTTACGCCCTACCCAAGACAGCCCCAGAGGTGCTTTGCTGGTTCCCCTCCCTTGTGCCAGGTTATGCGCACAGCACAGGACTCTGCCAAACAGATGCTAAGTGCAGGGCTCCTGGAAACACCATCTCCTACCCCTGCTTCTCCGTCCTAGGAATAGCCCACGTAGCTGGCTGCTCGGTGGGCTGGGATTAATCATAGTACATTTGGGGCTGCCTTTTTTTTGAAGTCAATTTGGAACCTGTGCAGGAAGAATCTGGATGTGATTTGAAGGGTGCAGAGAAGTGAATTCTTTCCGAGGCAGTGGGGCGGGGGAAGAGTTGGGGGAGTCCTTTGGGGTAAAGCAAGAGGCACAGCTGGTTTTCCACTCGAAATACCTGGCTTGGTTCACAGTGGTCGGCTGAGTGATGTGTTTCAGATTCTCTACCCCTCTGGCTTGCTAGAGGTCCACTTGCCTTTGACTCAAGAGGAGCCTCAATCATTTTGCTGCTTGAAATCCCTCTGCCTTGTTTTTTTCAGCTCCTTGCTCCCCAGTCCCACAGGAGAGACTAATTTGCAGAGTTGTGTTTCCCTACCTGTGTGTTTGGAGAGATTAACCTCTCTTGTGGCCTGCCTGCTCTATCTCACAGTGCCAGAGACTCGAATTCCTTATCAGCCCTTTCCCCAAGCTGTCTTCTGACACTTTTCTTGGTGGATGGCTGAGGCAGCGGGGGGACACACTTTGCAGTGCCCCATGTGGAGCTGCAGCAGCACCCTTTGTTCTTGGTTGATCAGATAAGCAAAGCAGCCTCGATTAGCAGCAAATGGGGTTCTTCCAGTCGTGGGAGAGAAGCAGCTTTCTGGCACCAGAGGAGTTTTTCCGGGCAGTGTTCTGGCCCCTAAGATGTGACAGGAAAGTATTGTCCATAGAGTTTCTCTGGCTAGTGCCAGCTTTGCTGCATAGGGGACAGCGCTCCTAACCCCAAGGAATGACCTGCAGCAGGTGGTGGGCACCAGCCTCCTCCTCCTGCCCAGCTGGCTATGAGGCAGCACCCCAACGTTAGTTCTGCTGTTGAAGACTCAACCTCAGTGATGTGCAGCTTAAATGCATAAAGGTAACCTCTGCTCCAGCTGTTGGATAAGAAGTAAAAGCCAGCAGATTGTCCCCTGTGTCCTGCCCAGATTATGTATTCTGGCCAGAAAGGACTGGCACAGTAGGGTTTTGTGGGGAAAAAGGTGCAGGAATTGTGGCAAAGGAAGGGTTTAAGGAGGGATTTGAAGGAAATTATGCCAATGACGTGGCAGTGTTTAAAGGAAAGCTCTCCCTAGGGTGAGGTACAGCATGGGACAGTTGCCACAGCTGTTGTGGAACAGTGCTGGCTGGCCTGACGTTGACAGGGACACGCTGGGTGGATTTGCTCTCTGTTCATCATATCGGTTGAACTCCTGCTGATGTGTGATGGGCCTCCATCCAAGGTGGATGGAAATTAGTAGTGGTGGAGGGAGTGGATTGTGCCCATGAAAGAAGGGAGGAGTGCAGCTGTGTTTGCGGGACATAGATCTTTGCAGCTGGAGAGCTTCACATCCCAGGAGTGTTGTGATCTCTATCCATTGATTGATGGACTCTTGAAACAGCATCAAGGTGCTCTGCTGTGGTTTACCAGGTTTCCCTCCCTGCAGGGCGAAGCACACTGCTGTCTTCCTGCTTTCAGCCCAGAGCTCAGGGCAGTGAAAGAGAGGAAATGGAAGCACTGGGGCAATTTGAGTACCAGAGCTGAGCAGATGATGCTAGGCAGGTCAAAAGGGGAAGGAGGGAAAGGGTCGAAGACAGAGGGAGAAGCAGGCATGAGTGCCCATAGCTGTCTTTACGGACTGCTTGCAAGAGAGAGACACGGGGAGATGGGACACTTGCTGTCGGCTCAGAAGTCCTTCAGATGTGGTCAGGCGTTGCCTTTGTGGTAGGCTGAGATTTTTTTGTCGGGTTTCCCCCCTCCTCAGGCCCCCTCTGAGAACCAGCTGGTGCCCCCAGTGCTGAAGCGCCTGTGCTGGTATTTGCTTGGCTGTACAAACAAACCAGGGTCAACAAGGAGATAAAACAACTGCACAAATGGTCAAGTCAGCAAAGGTAGCTGGCAACGTGACTTCTGCTGCTGTGTTACTCTTGAATTTGTCTTTTCTTTGGGTAGGTAAAAGCCTCAGTTGCTTGGAAGCAGTCTCTGAAGAGCGCAGCTGATCTTGGCCGCAGCCCAGCCATCAGCTTAGCATCATGTATGGCCTGGGAAGGGCACGGTGCTTCTTCATGGAGCTGGGGGATCCAGGAAACTGCAGCAAGGCGAGAATTAGCATCCTTTGCCCTTGAGATTTCTTCCCCATGGTGAACCCTCTGTTGAGGGCTGCCACTCATGCCCTGCCCTATGGGGACAGGGAATGGCTGGGGTCTTCTCCTGGACAGTGCTGTAATGAAGGTCCTCCACCTGACCCAGCTGCTTTTGTGTTGAGCATAAAGCACCTGGTGATTTCTGGAAAGCACTGCATAAAGAGCTGGATAATTTTGTTATTTTTGGGGTGGTAAATTAAATTTTGACTCTCGTGACCTGTTGGTGTAAATATTTATGGTGGCTCACATTTTTTAAAATTAAACTAGTCCTTGTTACTCCAAGGCAACCCTACAATAATCTGTTCTGCGTTGCTTAATTCCCTTCAACAGCTGTAACGGGCCCATAAGTGTATGAAACATGATATCAGATATAGCTGGAGAGATGTAGATAGAGAACATCCACCCACTGAAGGTCAGTGCAGAGAGACTTAATTTGCCTTGATTTTTATGGAGCTGCATGTATTTCAGGTCTCCTGCTTTTGTTTATTTTCCCTCTGTCTTTGAACAATGGGTTGTGTTGGTCAGAATTCTCCAGTCAAAATGCTGAGGGAGATGAACAATACTGCCAGGTTACCCTTAAAGAGCAGAGGCTTGCAGAGCACCTACCTTCTGCTGGAAAAGGGGGGTAATGGAGGTACAGCAAAGCATGTGCAATGCTTTGGTGCATCTACATTCGCTGGGATGGTGTTGTATGTTCTCCCGAAGAAAGAACACTTCCTGAGCTGTAACTTGTACACAGAGTGTCTTCAGAGCCATTGTCCTTCTCAGAGGCTCCACTTTCTCCCGGTACGTATTCACAGGTTTTCAAGATCCAGAAGAAACAGGCGGCATGTCCTGGAGATGCCAGGGCAGCCGTTCTGTAGTAGTACCTTACCTCTGTCTTCTTTTTCCAAAATCAACTCACTTGTCATACTTTCAGGTGATAAATGTTTAGTCTGCTCATAGCTTTGTGTGTAAGGACGGTGTATTTTACTGCTCTTCCTTGTGCAGCGACTTTCCTGTGCTAGCAGGGAGGGAGCCTCATTGCTCTGATTGCTTACGGGTAACATTATGTATGTAAATAAGAAAATCTAATCATTTCTGAGTGCTTGAGTAGTGGCAGGAGCGAGAAGCTGGTGAAGTGGAACCTGCAGCAGTGCTGACCTTGGCAGCTGATGGAAAACCTCATCAGTGAGATGTGTGGAATTGCCTTCCTTCACATGTCCTCTTGGTACTGCTCATGCTGGCGTTGAGGCTGAGGGCAGGAGCACTGCTGTGGGGTCGTTAAGAGTAAAGCGAATCCTGCCTGACGGTGTTCATCAAGAAAAAGTAGAACTGGTAGTTATTTTTCTCATATTAGAGGAAATTTTGTTGAGTTAGCAGGCATCCGGGAGTCAGGGATCGAAGGCTGTGCTTGTTCTTGCAGGATACCGTGAAGGCAGCTGAGGTTGTTCCCCCTTTGCTGTCACTGTGCGTCTCTCATGCTGCAGATTTACTGACTGAACAGTTCAGCCAGCTGGGAAACTTCACCATGGAAAATCAAACCCCAGAGACCTTCCCCTCTTTTCTGCTGGCATCTTTCTGTGCAGACATTTCTCCTCACTGTTGTGCCTGGCTTGCCTTTGCCTGGAGCTAGGTTACACCATGCCAAAGCTGGGCCAGTGACCAAGCCCTTCTCTGCACGGTACCTGTGTGTCAGGCAGCTCCTTGGAAGAGGCCAGGACAGCAATTATTCAACAGTCATCAGACATAATTTCCCTCTTGCCTTGGCCATGTGCCCATTTCTTTGCTATGTGTTTCCTTTACATCTAGAGGTGCTAACCCTGAGCCTTCTCCTCCCCTTCAGCCTGAAGGAGTATCTGCTGTAGGTGGTAGGAAGAGTCCACCTGGACAATTAGCAGAACAGTAACCCAGTACCAGGCTGAGAGTCATTACAAGCTCCTGGAGGCAGCCAAAAACATGTAAAGCAGAGAGCACTTAGCCTGGGGTGTGGGTGATGGGCACCATTGCCTCTGTGAAGTCCCCTGGAGCTACAGCAATGAGGGGTGCAGAGAGGAGATGAATAAGGCCATGCGTTTCTCTTGCATTATATGGTCTTTGGCCGTGTGAAAAGCCCTGATGGACAGCACTGTTATTCCCATTTTGCAGGTATGGTCTAAGAAAAATGTGTCATCTTACTGACCCAGTAAGTTGCCCATCTTTCCCTTCCAGCAGGGAAACGGTTTCCTGCACTCTCTTGCCTTTCGAGTCAAGGATTTATATAGCTGTATTTGGCAGCATTGAAGGATCTGCAATTATGTTAATTAGGCATTTTGATTAAAAACCAGCTTTTTGTTAGAAAATAAACTTTCTTGTTGAAAAATACTAGCTCTAGAGCAAATCAAGAGAGGAGGTGGATTTCCTGCTGGTTCATTTGCTCTGTGCCTGGGCTAATTTAAGATCACTTCGATTGTTGTGATGTATTTATTCCCCGAAACTATATTCTTTTTATTATTATTCACTAGCATCTGTTTGTTAAACATTTAAGTATTCCCACACCCAGAGCTTATTATTTCAGGCATTTGTAATGTACCCACTCATCAGTGATTTCATCTGGGCAAACATAAAACCAAAACAGCTATTCCTTACAATTGCCAACAAAACTATTGTGATCCATTCATCTTTTTTAAAAGCATCATTCAAATAGAAACCTATGCAGCAAGTAAGCTGTGATTGCTCATGCGAAGGGAAAACTGTGGATCATTCGTTTGTCTGGTGGAAAATGATTGCCATAGCAAAGGAAAGTGGTCCGACCTAGTTGTTGCTCCCAGTCTTTCCAGACAAATTCTGTGGTCCCAGGCTGTTCACCCTCAAAATCTAAAAGACAGACTGATTAGAGGGGTGGGTTTTTTCACTGTATCACAAAGACTGCCAGACTTGGCTTTGGTAGGCTGCGAGAAGGAATGCGTCTCAGAGCAGAGCATTTCCCACCATGAATGGCTCAGCCCCTTGCTGTCAGCAGGACATAAATGAGAAGCAGTCCTTCTGGTATGAGCTGGTCTGACCCTGCGCATTTCACTGCAGGGCGAACACAGAGCTGAGTGTGACTGCTGTGTGCTCCCTTGGATGGTCCGGTTTCAAAGGCAGTCTGCGTTAACTGAGCCTAGCAGGAGATTTAGCTCCTCCATGAAGTTCTGATTCATGCTGCTCACAAGCTGAAGCTGGGTTGGCTTAAAGATTGCATTGGTAGGCTGCACAAGTCATGCATGTTCCAGATCTTGGACAGGTCAGGGAGAACTGGGGAATGTGGCCCAGCCCTGGATTTAAAATTGTGATAAGCCGTGGCCATCTTACCACATCCTGTTCTCGGATAGACTGGTAGCATCCAGCCTCTGGTTCCAGCAACATCACGGCTGCTTCGCTGCAGGGGCTGAAGCTAGCCAAGGTACAGCAGAGGGCTGTGTGACTCTCCAGAGTGCTTTCCCCTGTTCTCATGTTGCTTGCGAAGAGGGTGTGCTGGTATTTGGTTGTGAGGGGAATTTGGCTTCTGGGTTGCTCCATGATGACCTCGTTGATAAGTGGAGGAGATTACATGGACAGGCACATCAGTTGCTCTCCCTGAGTTTAGTGGTGGGAAACCCAAGCAGGGACAAAAAGAGATGAGACTTTTCTGCGCTATGGGAGATGTCAGGAGGAACTTGAGGGATCTTCATTACCATGCCCACCTCGTCTCCAAAACACAATTTTCCAGGTGATTGTATTGCAAAGCAGCGCCAGTTCCTGGTGCTCTGGGAAGTGTGGATCTGAAATCCTGCCGCAGACCAGTTGTGATCACTGTATATGGTTCATTGTCTGCTAATGGCTTTTGTCTCATTAACTGCCAGGGAAGCTGCTCTCTGTGAAGGCAGCTTGAAGCATTTAGGATTCATTAGACTTCAAAGGAAAGAGGTCTGTACCATAAGCCAGAGGGGAGGAAATGGAGTGGCAAGAGGATCCTGTTAATGGAGAACAAAAATAAACCCCAGACAGGAAGGAAAATTCTATAGGACTGACTCAGAGCTGCAGTCCTGACACTGTGGCTTCAAGGACCAGTTCGACAGGGGAGCTGCACAGAGAGAAACCCTCTGGCTTGGCTTCTGCCCACACTAGACCCAGATGCCCTGAGCAAGCCTAGAGCCTGCAAGAAGGGTCCACCGGAGGGTGCAGGGATGTCTGCTTCTGTGGTGAGCGCTGACATTTGCCAGTGGACTTGTACACCCAGAACTTGCGTGCCAGTTAGACTGGAAGGTATCAGGCACATATTTTGATAGGGGCTGCTCCCTCATCATCACTACACTGGTGAGAGAAGATGGGATGCAGTTTGCTGGTAATTGTTTCCTCTTCTCTCTCCTTGAACGTGCTTGCCATTTTAAATGTACTTTATTCCAATAAGTTATTTAATCCATGGGAGGGAACATGCTGCTCTAGAGGAACAGTTGTTTTGGTGAGGACGGGATGTGCAGGGAATAGGTCCTGACAGGGTGATTCAAGAGAGAGTGTTCCTGGGCGTTTTGCTGACCTGCTCTTCTCCCTCTGTCTCTCCTGTTTCAGGAAAGATCCTCTTCCGCCGGAGTCACATCCGCGATGTTGCAGTCAAGCGCCTGATTCCTATCGATGAATACTGCAAGGTAAGGGGAGGCTTCTAGCATCAGCCAAAGATAAAGCCACCTTGATCAGGCTCAGTCCTGTTTGTCTGACAGTTGATAATGGCATGCCAGTGCTGGGAGCATGGAAGCTGTGGGCTCTCCCATTGCACCAAACCCTTCCTGTGATTTGCTTTTCACTCCACATGATTAATACTGAGAACTTAGAGACCTGGGCTTGCAGGGTACAGGGTAGCTCAGCTCCACACCAGCTTGCATCCTGCTGCTGCACTTTCCCTTTCTCTTCTTTCTCAAGCTGCCAACCAGAACCAGCTTTCCAGATGGACTGGAAAGGACCTGGCTCCCTGACCGTGTCCTGTCTGGTAGGCAGTAGGAAAGAAATGGTTGTGTGCAGGACTAGGCTTGAAGGACTTAGTTCCACAAGGAGCCTTTCCTTTCCCATCTGTTGGTAACACACCTACTGTTTTATATAGAAGACAGCACTTTCTTGGTGGGATGATCCCAAACTGGGACATAAACCAGTAACTCTCGTTAATGGTTATGCAAACCAGTTACTTGCCCAGGGGTAAAATAACTTGTACCTGCAGAAAATTATTGGAAGCCAGCAGAGATCATCTCATCATAGAGCCAAAATGTAGGTGATTTCTGTGTCCTTTCCTTGATAAGGCTGATTTGCCCCATACGCTTGAAGAATTTAAGACTGTGCTTAAGACAAATTATGGTGTTAGGGCATTTTTTTATAGGAAAAGCAAAATACTGAAGTCCACAAAAAAATATTGTCACAAAAATCATGTCCAATGATGCAAGAAGTGCACTAGTACTTGCAGTAGCCGTGCAATAGTCTCAGCTAGGTCCAGTACATCCAAAATCCAAACTGATTGCTGTTGAAAACATATCAAAAGACCACAAAACCCAAGGGAGAAGATGGGGAAATAGTGAAATGTCCATTACATTCCTTAGGTGCGGGAGATGTAGCAGAGTCTGTGGCATGGGACTTTGCTTGGTGGGGGGAGATTGTGGGTTTTGGGACTCAGCCAGATGTATAGGAGGGATGTCATGGCTGGAATAACAAGTACAATGATAAAGGTAAATGTGTCTTGACAGCTCTGCGGTGGGGCTGCGGTGAAAAGCACTGCAGGCCAGGACAACAGATGAGAGCAGAGTGATGGAGGTGTAGTGCAGGGTGTGCTTGGACCTATGTGCTCCAGAGAGTGTGGGGGAAGCTGATGGTGCAGGTAACTGCTTGGATCCAGCTGGACAAGATCAGCCCCTTGTCTTCTGAGTCACTAAAACGTGCCAGCTACGTACAGATACACACAAACTGTAAATTTAATTTTGGGGAAGGAAAAGTCCCAACGTGATAAGATGCTGCAGCTCTCTCTTTCAGAATGATGCCATTAATGGCATAAAATATAATGAATCCATTTGACTTAACAGCTGGAACGTAATGGCTGATGTTATATGACCCACTTAGAGAGCTGCTCTGCCCTCCTCCTGTTAATGCATTACCAAGTAATAACACACACATGGTGCCTGGCTTTCTAGTTTGCTGCTACTTAAATGTAAAGCTTCTGAGCTGAAGGTGGGTGTGGGACCAAAGGCTGCAGAGACGTGGAATGAGCAAGGAGTCAGCAGGAGCAGAGAGATGTCCCTTCTTGGGTACGTTGTGCTGCAGACCACAGCCACAGGGTCCCAGCTGACTCTTACTGCTCTGTTTATTGTTGGAGGTGGGTGTTGCACGTGCTCGGAGGGTGATACAGAACACAAAATACTTCCTCCTACTGGGGGGAGAATTGAAGGTTAGGTGAATATGTTGCAGACAAGGTTCCACAGAAAACTGTGTAAGAAAGTTTTTGCTTTCTTGCCAACTCCTACAAGAGAAGTGAAGTCTCTTCGTTCTCTGGGAGAGCCTTGGAAAGAAGGCTGGTGAGATTTGAGGTGGAAGTAGGCAAGAGGAGCAAGAAAGGGAACCACTGCTTTCACAGGCTCATGGGCTCTGCTCCAGGTCCCATCGTACTGAAAAATGTGGCAATCTAAGGTAATGAGCAAGAAAAGCAGCAAAAGTATCAGAGCAACTGGTAAGAGCAACCAGTCACTAAATGAGACTTCAAAAGATCTTAGGAATGACAGGGAGGGGAAGCAGAGGCCTGAAATTTCTTCCCATTTCTCCAGTTTATTCTCTTTGTGTTTTACATCTGTTGTTTTTTTCCCCGGTGTGGGAACTGCCTTCCTCCCGTCTAGAGGGGGTTTGAAAAAGAAATAGAGAGTTGGAGAAGGAGTTGCCATACTGTGATGCTCTACCACAGCGAGACTGGGTGGATCTCTAGCAGCAATGTTTTTAAAGAATAATCCTTTCTCCTTCCCTTGAAGTGGATTTCAATGCAGTAAGACTTGACTGTCTTTGGCAAATGACCTTTCTCCCCAGGCTTGCAGGCAGCGGGGCGGGTGAGGTGACTTGCTATTTCTCCAACACCATGGGCTGAAGCTGTATGCTCCTTCGGGAGGCAGAGCCAGAGGTGGGACAGATGTCATGCTATTTGTGCCACTATTTTTGATTTGGTGGACATAACTGCTGTAGACTATGGCGAGCTAGGCTTCAGGGTGGCCTGTTTGACTTGGTCACTGCTGTTCCAGCTGAGTCAGCTCTAGGTAGGATTCCTGACAGGCATCCTGAGAAATGAGCTGTGATTTTCCCTTTTGTCCTCCCAGTACAGGGTGTTTTCTGTGATCCACCCTTGCTATCGGAGGATGCAGAGCCTTCTCCAGGCCACACAATCAGAGCGATTTTGGCACAGGGGAAATTATGTAGGTCATGGGATACTTGGAATTGGGAAGTGGTACCCACATGGGAATGGCATCCGTGCAAAACTTGGTCTTTGAGTAGCCCTTCCCCAGACCCAGAAGCCTTGGAGTGAGTACTTTTCTCTCTCCTGTCTCCCACATGATCTTGATGACAGCTGGCCCATGGTTAGTGGTCTGACTGTCTGCTGTGCTGGCAGTGAATGACTGTGTGCTGAATGGCTGGAAGGGCTTTTGGGGGCCAGAAGTTAGGTCAATGTAGAGCCACATCTGATCTGTGTGGTAACCCTGGGACTTTGCAGAAGTGGCTTTGTCTCTGATACAGAAATGAGTGGAGGTTTGGTCTGCCCACACTGCTGTCACGAGACTGCTGTGACAGCAAATGGAGGAGGGGGTGGGGAGTTGTATAGAAAACTGGTCAAATATCTGCTCCAGACCGGGCTGCAGCACTGCTCCCTGATTTCAAATGGTCCTTTGCCAGTCGCATGTCTTTTTCACTTTTTGCAGTCTCCATCACCCCTGGCCCGTTCCCTCCCATGAGCAGAGAGCAGGGCAAGGCTCTCTGCCAGGCAGCTGCCCATCCCACCTTCCCTGTCCAGCCCTTGTTGCATCCCGCATTGGAAAGCATCTACAAGAGCTCCTGTCCAAGGCGAATATTGCTGGCCCTGACTCTGCCCCCAGCTCCCACAGACACACTCTAACCCTGCGAGTTCCACCGTTGAAGCCTGTCTTTTTACAAACCCCTTCCTCAAAGGGAAAGGAGAAAAGCAGAGGCAGGTTATAGCTCCTGCTGTTTCACAATGTGCATAGCAGCCTTCCAGCCCTTGCCCTGCCGAGCTGGTGTCCACGCTTTTGCCTCCTGTTGCTTCTCTCTCTGCCTCTTCCTGAGCTGCTCTTGCCCAGCGGAGCATTTTTGGGATGTGCTGGTCAGGACTGACAGCACTGGGAGTCTGCCTCGCGTAAATGCCCAGCCTTTCCCAAGGGTGCTGGCTTCATGCCCACAGCACAGCTGGGAAACAACCCTGCCATGGCCGGGAGGGTGGATGCTGGCTCTTAGCCTGCAAGGGCACATCAGTCCAAAAGGCTGGAGCTGAGCTAAGCAGTGCCTGGGAGGTCTCTCTTAGTCTCCATTAGTCTTCAGTTGCAGCTGTGCTGGTGCACTAGGTGTAACTGGGGGCTGTCTGGGTCTTGCCCCACTCTGGTGTGTGTTTGCTGTAGCTCTCCCCTGCCTGGCTCTGCACTCTTTCATGCCAGGGACTGTGTGGGTGCCAAGCTTGGTGCCATGACCCAGTCCGCTGTGCTCTGAGGTCCTCTCCTCACTTGGTTCCTCTCACAGTCTTGATGCTTCCCATCACCAGTGTCTCCGTTTCATCTGCAGGCTCTGATCCAGCTGCCTCCCTACATCTCCCAGTGCGAGGAGGTTCTCCAGTTCTTTGAGACACGACCTGATGACTTGACGCCCCCGAAAGAGTAAGTTGGTTGGATGGCTGCCACTGCCATGGTGGCCATGAAACACAAACTGCCTTGAACTTGCTGATATTCTTAGGAGTCTGATGTTCATTAGTGGTTCC
This sequence comes from Buceros rhinoceros silvestris, assembly GCF_000710305.1. Taxonomy (NCBI): domain Eukaryota; kingdom Metazoa; phylum Chordata; class Aves; order Bucerotiformes; family Bucerotidae; genus Buceros; species Buceros rhinoceros. The sequence continues at coordinate 47,296 of NW_010395933.1, forward strand.
CCCGTGAGTCACAGATCCAGGATTTGAAGGCTTTTTTGGAGAGGGAATGGGGGCTGTGCAGCTCAAGGAGGACGCCTCTGTCCAGTCAGCCACCTCCTGGTGTAGCCTTCTCCAGTGGGGAAGTTGAAGCACTCCTCTGGGACCCCATGAAGTGTTTGTCTTCTCCTGAGCCACTTTCCACTTGCAAATGCAGGTTTCAGAAACATGGTCAGTCTGAAAAGCCTCATTTCACATGGTAACTAACAACCTCTGCCTTTATTATTCAAAAGGCTCTT